>NW_020954440.1:336002-448561 GCF_900497805.2 Vombatus ursinus
TCTCTCTCTCTCTCTCTCTCTCTCTCTCTCTCTCTCTCTCTCTCTCCTTACCCTTTAGACATAAAACTAGGAACTTATGAACTTTGAAAGGTCAGGAAAGGTTGCCGTCCAAGCTCCATGCATTGGCATCCATGACAAAATTTTCAAGAAGATGGTCTGGTGCTTCAATGCAGCCCCTGGAACAACCTATGAGATCCAGCCCAGCAATGAATCAGACCACGCAGTAAAGCACCAGTTTCTGCAAGCAAAGGAGCAATCCCATCCATCATTTTTGCCTCACCTGGAAGTGGACTTGGTCAGGCAAATGCTTTCAGTTGGAGCCCACTCTCCCCAGGGACCAAGGTGATATGGGAAGAGTGCGCCCTTAGTTCAGGGAGATGAATTTATATTTCTTTTCTTACTTACCTTTTAAGTTTCTTATCAATGTTATTTGGTTAAGTGATACTAGGGTGCTCATCACTGGATGAACCAATGACATAGTGAAGAAATTAGCATGAATAGCTTAGCACAGTGCCTGGAACATAGTAGGCACTTAAATGTTCATTAATTGATTGATAGATTAAATAGGGCTCAAGACAAAAACCTCAGAAAGACGTTCTCAAACCTATAAACTTGAGGTGGAAATCTAGGCAGACTGGTTAGCATTCTGGGAACCTGACTCATCAGTAACAGTGGGAGTTGGGATGAAAATACTCAGAGTTGATAAGGACTATAAATACTCTTAGGTGTACACAGAACTGATTGAATGTCCATGTACAAAGGATTTTGATTGATGGGTCAATGCTATTCTGGATGGAGGTATCTCAAAATGTTCCAGAGCCCTTTTCAACACCTTGCTCTGTTCAAAATGTTCACAAGTGACTTAGATGAAGGAATCCAAGAACTCATTGCTAGGTCCTCTCCAACACCCTGATGGTCATCTTTGAATTATTCATAAATTTGACAAGCACATGCCATCTAAAACACATTCCCATCATGGAGGGAAGGAGGTATTTGATTAGAATTGTAAACAAGTGAATGAATATTAAGAACATCAACAAATTGAGATGACTAAAGCACATTTCTAGCCATGTCATTCTTCTGCGAGAAGAAGAAGATGAAGAAGACGACGGAGGAGGAGGAGAAGCTTCATTGCTTTCAGGATAAAATCAACTCTTTGGTTTTTAAGACCCTTCATAATGTGACTCTGATCTCTATTTTCAAATTTATTTAGCATTACTTTCCTTCATACGCTCTCCATTCCAACAAAACTTGACACCTTCCTGCTCCCCACAATGTAGTCACTGGAAGCTATAGTTCACTTGTTAGGGATGATGTGGAGGGAATTCTTGCTGAGGGACAGACTGGATGATATTTCCACTGAAATTCTATGAGACAAACCTATCACTAATTCAGGTTAAAATGAGAGGGAGTGTGGCACAGTGAATAGAGAGTGAGCTTCAGATCTAGGAAGACTTGGGTTCAAGTTCAGACTTCAATACATACTGACAAGCCAGATAGTCTCTCAGTGTTCTAGTCAATTCTCAAAGACTGTAAGTTGCAGAGAAGGCACAAATTTGCATTGTTACAAGGAGTTCCCTTGCCCATATACCAATGAAATCACAAGTCTATATCCCTGTCCTTAATATTTTAAAAACAATTTGTTGACATGCATACTGCTTGTTTATATTAAGCTTGCGGTCTACTGAAACTATAACTGGACTGACCTGGTTCTTTAAGGTTCTCTAAAGTTACAATAATTAGGCAGCGGCCCTAATAGTCTTAAAAGGCGAAAGTAGCTCAACGCCCATCATGACCCTTCCATTCAGTTCCTTTTTCCACGTGTACAAGATCCTTCAGAAGAGCTGGACACAGCCTCCTGAGATGGAGGGGGGAGCACCACTAAGACATGGGAATATCTTTCTTTGAGTGTCAATGCCAACCTTTTCTTTGAGACTTGGTTTCTCTCCTCTGGCTCCAGTGTAGAAGGAGACTCTGTTACCCCTCCTAAGGAATTTGAATTGAGAACTTTTATAGTGTGCTTTCTGGAAAAAAGAGAGATCCAGTCACCTGTTTCAGCACAGCCATCATGGTAAGGATCCATCAAAGATAGTTTATTGAGCAATAGAGAGTTGTTTATCCCATCCTACAATTATCTAATAAATGCTCAATGTAGAATCCAATACTATAGCCAGCTTTGGAAATTTCTAAATGGGGGCAGCTAGATGGCATGGTGGATAGAGCACCGGACCTGAAGTCAGGAGGACCTGAGTTCAAATCCTGCCTCGGACCAAACACTTGACACTTACCAGCTGTATTACCCTGGGCAAGTCACTTAACCCCAATTGCCTAAAAAAAAATTAAAATTAAAATTAAAAAAAGGAAATTTCTAAATGGAAGAACAATAAGGTAAATAACTTCATCACATCCTTCTTCCCCCCAACACATACTTTAAGGATGACAACTTGAATTGGTCAAAGTGACTACATTCTTTCATAACTCAGATAGAGAAAACATTCAGCACGTTTAACACAGGGATTGCATGATTTATTGAAAATAGTAGAAAAAATAAAATCTTAGGTGTTTCAACCCAAACAGCCAGGTCTGGGTCACAGGGAGTTTAATTTGAAGTGGAAGGGAGGCTTGTATGATGGGGCAGAGGACTCTGAATTCTTCTCACCAAAGCTCAGGAATGAATAGCCAACAGAGTTCTTTATCTCTATTATAGTTTCAGTTGAGGCAAATGTGTCCATGATGACAGTATCACCAGTCCAGATCATTTGTGATTGTTAGTCTCTGAAGTTCACCTGTCTTGAGGTTCATCTTTATATGATGCACATCCAGCATATTCATTGGTCTCTAAATCTTTCCTCTCTTTGTTCTAGACAGCTAGAAGGGAATGAGTGTTCATCAATGGGATCTTCCATGATAGCAGGCAAAATTCCAATGAAGCCAAAAATATGTGTAGTGGGGGGGGGGGGGAAGTGTTTGGAAAAGGCACAGAAGAAGCCTGCAAGGAACCCAGAAGTCACATTATGTTGAACGGGAAAAACTGAGGCCACACTATTCAGTGGGGTCCCATAGGATAAAGATTTGTTCAACTGATAGCTTTAAAAGAGTGTTTCTGGAGCTATCTCTAGGACTATTTGCTTAGTATCTCAGTATCATTCACTGGGACTGAGGTTTCCAAGCTTTCAGAATGCTATTTGTCAAGGGGCATCCCAGCGACCACAGAAGAATCAGGAAGAGACAAAACTACCTGTAGTATGAAGTCAAACAAAAAAGAAAAGAAAATTGTTCATTGCCCTTAATGATTACCTTCAATCTCTTCCCACCATCTCACCATCATCTCTTTTAACACTAATCAAAAAGCATTTGTGAAACCCTTATTGGATGCTAGACACTGAACTATCTGGGCATACAACAGTAACCAAAAATAAAAATCAAGGAGCTTCATGCAAATAGTGAAAGAATGTGCATATTAAATAGGAAGATAATATATACTGAGTAAATGGAAAGCAACCTTAGAGAAGGCTATGAGAGACTTCAGGCTGGAAAGGCCTTGTAGAGAAAGTGGTACTGAAATGGAGCCTTGAAACTATGGATTCTAAGAGGTCAAAGGGAGGAGGGAGATCATTCTGGGCATGGAGGAACAGCCAGTACAAAGGCCCAGAGACAGGAGACGGACCATATGTGTAGGAAACCAAGTATGGCTATATCTTAGTGTGAGTGGAGGAGACTAAAGTATCAGAAGACTGGAAAGGTATAAAAGGACTATATTGTGAAGACCTTTAAGTGTTAAAAATGAGTTTATATTTGGTATTGCAGGTAATAATAGAGAACTATCAGAGTTTATCAAATGGGTGGAGGTGTTACTATGGTCAGACCTACAGTTTAAGAAAATGACTTTGGTAGTTGCTTAGAAGATTGATTGGAGTAGAGAGAGATGAGACAGCGAGGCTAATTAGAAGGCTAGTACAATAATAGTCCAGGTGAGAAGTGACGACGAATAACAATAAGAGGTGGCTTTGTAAGTAGAAATATATATATACTTGTGTATGTGTATATGTATGTATATATGTATATCAGAGAGAATCTACATCTATAGATGTATAGATAGCGATATCTATAAATCTATGGATATGAATATATACATTACCCATATCATATTATATATAAAAAATTATATATTATATATACAAGATTATATATATGCCACTACATATGGGTATACACTGCATTTTGTGTGTATGCGTTTGTGTATATGAGACACAGAGAGAGAGAGAGAGATGGCTATGGATATAAAATATGAAAACTGAGAAACTAATTGTGTATCAGAGATTCCCAAACTTATTTAGCCTACCGCCCCCTTTACAAAAAAAGAAAAATTACTCAGTGGCCCCCTGAAAATCTACTTTCTTTAATCTTTTGATTTTTTTTCAACTTATGTCATTTCAAAAAATATATAATTTTTTTAAATGTCATATCTTAAATTTAATAATTTATTGTAAAATTATGGAGTTTTTTCCTGAATTGAAATTTTGGTGATGTAATATTGCCTCAGGTAGTCATACAGCATCATATTATAAACAAGTCATTACATACTCATATTCCTGCCGATGCATGCTGGACTTCCCAATAATGTACAACGTGCTCGCCTGTCAACACCTGTTGTTAAGACCTATCGGGGGACTTGACCGTTGATTGGTTATAACTCACGTTTTGTGTGTCTGTTTGGAAACGAATGTAATCACTATGACTTTAACTGTTATACAACACATTAAACTTGTATGAACAGTTTTTCAAAGTTTTCTTCTCTTCTCTTCTTTCCTTACGCTTCCACTGCCCCCTTATTTTTATTCAATGCCCCCCAGTTGCCCCCAAGTCTATTACCGCCCACCTGGATCATTCCAGCACCCCCCCCCAGAGGGTAGTATTGCCCACTTTGAGAACCTATGGATTGTTTGGGAGTGAAAAGCTGAAGATGGCACTAAGATTGTGACCCTTGATGATTAGGAGGATGATGGCACCTGTAATGTTTCTAGAAAAGTTTAGAAGAGGATGTTTAGAGGAAGTTTGGTTTGAGTAGCCAACTATCTATTTCAAAATATCTGATGGGCAATTGGCATTGAGGTACTAAGACTCATGAGAGAAAACAGAGCTTGACTTCTAGATCTAAGAATCTGCGTGGAAAAATTGAACCCATGGGCACTGATAAGATCAGCAATTTAAGAGTGTAGAGAGAAAATAATGGAAACTCCAGGAAAGAGTTGTAAGGGTGCTGGAGTCTGCTCTCTGGAGTTCATTGTTAAAATTTTAGTGTAAGCACTTACACCTCAAAAATCTGTAAGCACTACAAATCAGGTTTGATGTATCGTTTTGTTGATTGTCTATATTTAAGTGATAGAGAAAATAAAAATGATTATTTTAAAGAGTGTAAAGTGTACAATTTAGAGAATCAATTGTTAAACATTTGCCAGGAAAACCCTGGGGTACACCTGATTAGTGGGCATGGCATGGATGAAGATTTAACACAGTAAACTAAAAAGGAACGGTCAGACAAGGAGAGGGGAACAAAAAGAGAGAATTTTAATGAGAACCAAGAAAGGAGAAAACATCCAGCAGGAAGTGTCTGCCAGTGTCGAAAGCTACAGAGAGGTCAAGAAAGATAAAGCCTGATAAAAAGGCATCGCTAAATTTGGAGAGAGTAGTTTCAGTTGAATGGTGAGATTGGAAACCAAAGTACAGAGTGTTCAAAAAAAATTAAAAAGAGATAAAGTGGAGACATGGAGTGTTGTTCAGAGGTGTCAAATATGAGACCCACATGTGGTCCACAACACGAACTCACCTCATTAGAGTCACAACAGTTTGCTTTACACTCCAGGATTGTGAAAGAGATGGTAATGCAGAATTCTAGCACAGTGAGTATCAGCATCAAAGACAGGATCCCCTGTGGAAATCAGTGTGAAAATCAGGTCAACCAGCAAATCAGAAAGGATGGTTTTCTAATCCTGATTGAAGCCCGATTTTTCCACTGGAAAAGCCCTTATCCAGCCCCAAATAGTTCTGGATCAGTTAAAGGCTGAAAGCTGATGTACTGTCCTAGCCTAAAACCTAGGTCCTGACCTGACCAGGACAGTCATACTCTGATGATTATTGCAAAGATCAATTAGAACTTTCCTATGTAAGATACAGTCACCTCAGATGCAAAGTTGAATAAGATTATTGGCTCCTAGATAGTAGAGACTGTCTTATTTTTTTTTCTCTTTGCATTCTTTGTACTTTGTGTTTTTTCCTTTCTTTTTTTTCTTTTTGTTAGGGTAGGAGTGGGGACTAGATCTATGATTTCAATGGTATAGGAACTCTAAATGAGAAACTCTATGTACCAATAGTAGTCTTAATTTATATTCTTAGAAGAGAGTTGCATGAGAGATTAAATGACTTGCTCGGGATCACAGAGACAAAAGTAGGTCTTGAACTTAAGTGTACCTAACTCCAAGAACAGCTCTCTATCCATTATGCCATACTACCGTGTGAATAGCAGGTGTTTAGTAAATGGTAATGGAAAGAGTGGTGGACTTGAAGTTGACAGAGACCAAGATTAAAATCCCACCACTGCCACTTACCATCTTTGTGATTTCGAAGCAAATCATTTCACCTCCGTGAGCCTCAGTTTCCTCATCCATAAAGTGGTATACCAGTTATAATTACTGAGGAGGTATAGTTAGTTTCTTCAGTAGGACTCTTCTCTACCAACAGATATTACAGATCCAGTCCAGACATCAGATTACCCAATTCACAGGGTCCTCAAGTAGGACAATGTATGCAAAGCATTTTGTAAACATTAAAGGCTGGTAGAAGCATTGGTTACCATCTGTTGAAGGTCCTTTTTTCTTGTGTATCATTGTGACTGATATTTGGACTGATTACCATCCTTGGACCAGTTTTCCTATCTCTCCCTCTAGCTCTTTCAGCCTTCCTGCCTTCCCAATATTTGCCCAGCCTCAGTCATTTATTCCCTCTTGGCTTCTGGTTTTCACGCACTCTTTGGATCTACATTGCCCCATTTACTGACTCTACCCCCTTTCAACCTTTATGCATTCCCATCCTTGACTTCAGTTCTACTGGCCCCAGCCAACAATTGTGCACCCCAATCTCTCTGGCTCTGCGCACGGTTCGGCATCACACAATTACTATCTGACCCCGCAGAATATGCAAAGACTTACAGCCAATGTGAAAGTGGTCAAAGTGCACACGTTAGGAGCTGCCAATGAACAACTGTTGACTTGCCAGGCATTTAGCACAAAATTGATCGAGAGAAAAATGAACCCAACTACAGAGATAGTTGCACTGGCAATGTTCATCCCAAAACTGCTTTGCACCTGAAAAAATGATCACAAGAACATGAAGTACATATGGGCACAGAACAAACCCTCTATTTTTCCAGGCAACACAGAAATGCATCTGATAATAATTTTTACAGAATTAGTGCTACTTTTAGGATGACCTAGTCTTAACTTTTTCGTTTCACCAATGAAGAAACAGGCTAAGAAGGGAAAGTGTGTTGTCTGAAGTCACACGATAAGTATGGAGCTGGGATTTGAACTTAGTTCCTCTAACTCCAAATTTATTCTTTTGTCATGCCTACATAGGGGCAGATAGGTGGTGCAGTGGATAAAGTGCCGGACCATGGATTCAGAAAGGCTCATCTTGCTGAGTTCAAATCTGGCATCAGATACTTACTAGCTATGTGACCCTGGGCAAGTCACTTAGCCCTGTTTGCCTCAGTTTCCTCCTCTCTAAAATGAGCTGGAGAGGGAAATGGCAAACCACTCCAGCATCTTTACCAAGAGAACCCCGAATGGGGTCACAAAGAGTCACACACAACTGAAATGACTGAACAACAATAACAACATGTCTGGATGTGTGAGCAGTACAAAAGGATATTTCTGTATTGAATCTCTGGCTTGTGGGAGAGTATGAGATAGAAAGAGAGAAGAGTCAACTTCTCCCCTGCAATCTTCTACATCACTTTGTACTGTAATGCCCTGGTACATCTGGGCAACATTTTAAATTAGTTATCTGTGTTTGTTATTTCTCCCCCTATTAGATTGCAAACTCCACCAGGACAAAGTCTGTGTCTTATCTAAATATTACATATCTACAGCATGTGGAAGATTGTTTTCTATATGGGAGGCAGTTGATATGTATTTGAAGTATCACGATTTAATAAGGCTAACCACTGGCTGCTTTTTGTAGACAATTCATAAAACTGGTTGGTAATCTCCATTGGTGGAAGAATTAAAGATATACAATGACAAATTCATAACTAGTTGAGTTATTTGGGGGAATGGGTCTGGGCCTATGACTTCACAAATGTGGAGATCTCCCTGTGCGAAAACTCCCTTCATTACTGCAATTGTCAACTCTTCTGTGACTTAGTCTTAGAAAATTGACTGGGAAGGTGAGAGATTGAGTAGTTTTCTCATGGTTACATGGCTAGTATTTGTCAGAGTCAAGACACGATACCAGGTTTCCACAGGTCCAGACCCAGACCACTACCCACAATACCTTTCTTCTTCAGTTTTTGTTAGCTGATGGGGACATTAGATGTGAAGTCTCAGAAATTCCCATCATTCATCCTTGATAATATCATCTCTTCCCAGGGTAAGAGTTTGCAAGTTTGCTTTATTCATTCTTAACTCATCTTCTAATGAACTTTCCATACTTTCCAGACACACCCAAACCTTGGATGAATGAAAAAGAGTCATAGCGCCTCACTATCTCTCACCCTCCCCTATCTATCTGTTGCCAAAGCCTGATGATTTCACCTTCACGACATCTCTGAAGAATGGCCCCTTCCCTCCTCTGACAATGCTACCGCTCTGGCACAAAACCTCATCACCTCATTCCTGGACTATTAAAAATGACCTGCTGGTGGTTCTGTGCCTGACTCAAATCTCTCTCCACTCCAATCTATCCTACATTCAGCCACCAAAGTGATTTTCTTAAAGTGCAGGACTGACCAGGTCACTTTTCTCCTCAATAAACTCCAACGGCTCCTTGTTGTTGCAAAGATCTGAAAAGATTAAGATCGATCCTGTATCGTTTTCTTATTGATCTTATTTATAATTAATTGATTTTGTCCTGTAACTCCTTTTGTCCCATAACTTTTTAAGTCATGGTTCTTTGACTCTGAACTTAGTTCAGAATTCAGCTGGCCTGTAAAGGGTTAATTTAAGAAATCCAGCTCTCCTGCCAATCATGGCTCTATTCTTGTCTCAAGGAATTTTGCAAACCTTGGGGAATGTGTGTGAACACAAAGGGAGCCAGGCCTGATACCTTTCCTCTACCAAGCTATCCTTCAAGGATATCTGGTTTGCTGTTCAAAAGTCTGGGCTGCTGTCTCACAGCTGGACTTCAAGAAAGAGCACTGCTTAGTCTCACGAGAGAAGGGGGAGGGGTTGTTGCTCATCCCCATTACCAAACTTCCAATGAATCATGTTGTTCCCTGTATGTCAGCTTTGTAAACAATTGTGTTGCCCTCCACCCCATGATGTCATCTATCCTATTCCATTGTTCTGTATGCCCCAAAATTTATAAAAGGGGTACTGTCCTTCTCCTTGGGGTCTTTGGCGTAATAAAGGCAATCCACTTGCCCATTTATTGGCAGGTGACATTCCCCTCTTAATAAAGGTTATCTTGCATGAAGATTTGCCTCAGTTTCCCTTATGTTAAAATTCAAATGGTGCGTACTAAATACAAAATCTTGTTTGGTGTTCAAAAAGCCTTTCATAATCTAGCCCCCACCTACATTTCAAGTCTTCTTACAACTCATTTTCTCTCAGGTACCCTTTGATCTAGTAACACTGCTTTTCCTTGCTATTCCATGAGCAAGACACTCCATCTCTCAGCTCTGGGAATGTTTTCTATCTCCCATGCCTGCAATGATCTCCCTGATCGTCTCTACCTATTGGCTTCCTTTAAATCCGAACTAAAATCCCATCTTCTAGAGGAAGCCTTTCCTAACCCCTATTAATTCCAGTGCCTTCCCTCTGTTAATTATTTCCTATTTATCCTGTATATAGTTTGTTTGTACATATCCAAATGCTTGTTGTCTCCTAGATTGTAAACCCTGTAAGGGCAGGGAACTTTTTTGTATCTCCATCACTTAACATAGTGACTGGCACAGAGTAAGCATTTCTTACTGACTAAGGTGGCCTTGGCTAACATTTCCAAACTGGCCCAGTTTGCCCCTCATTAGGAAGCCTTGTAGCACCCTGCTCCCGGGGCTCACCCTATTGGTACCAGACTAGTATAGACACCCAATCAGCTTTAGATCTAGAACTTCTGAACTCAAGTGATCTACCAGCCTCAGCCTGCTCAGTAAAATGGACTTGAAGGCATGAGTCTCCATGCCCCAGAGCCACACTAAATGGAGGCTGGTTGAGTGATATATCTTCTCTTAGAAGGAAAAAGATTAGACTCTTTCTATGTCCTGAGAGAAAAAGCAAGAGTGTTATCACTTACCAAATTCCTTGTGGGTTTTCCTCCAGCTGCAACGGAAAGGGATCCTGAAGTGATGAACTGGTAATAAAATAAGAAACATCGTAAAGAAATGTCAGGCTTCAACCATATTGTCTCCTTCCTCTCGACGTGGCTCACCAAGTATTCAGCTAGTAGGCAAGATGCTGGCCTAGACGCCACATCCCTAAATTCACTTGTGTTAGTAAGCAACAAGACCTGGGTTTGAATCCTGCTTCTGGCAGTTAAAGGTAGCATAAACTTCCGGAAACTCAGTTTCTTTATCTATTAAATGGGAATAATAATAGCACATAGCTCATGGGGTTGTTATAAGGCTCAGGGAGATAATGTTTGTCAATTGATTCACAACTCTGAAGTACTCTGTGTACATGAGCTATTTTTATACTTATTCTTATTGTTACCATTAGGTATCATTCCCCTAACTGTCACAGATTGCTATCCATCCTTGAGTTTTCATCCATTGTGATTTTTTTTTCCATTTCTTTCCCTAAGTCCTCCACAGGGAATATGCCTAAAAGATCAGAGGTCTTCCTCTGAGGTTCTTTGGACATTTCATAGATACTGATGCAACGCTCAGGCTTTTCCCCATACTCTTACTCTAAAACCAGTCCATGTCCCATTATGTTAAAAATGTATCCATCAGGATTCGTCTTATTTTACTTTTCCTAGACTTGGTTATTGTCCTTCATTCTCAAAGGTCGGGGTCAAGATACGGCGTGTCTGACTGTGACTGATCAGACCAATATAAACTGGAAGGCTCTACCACAGGCAAATAGAATAGCATAATATCAGAGTTAGGGTATCAAGTCTGCCTGGGTTTTACAAAAGGGAGAAATTGAAGCTCAGAAATGGGAAATCATTGGCTTAAAAACAAGCAAGGTGGTATAGTAGATAGGATTGTTGTATCTGGAGTTGGGAAGATCTGAGTTCAAATCTAGCCTCATTCACTATCCATATGATCCTGGACAAATCATTTCACCTCTCTCAGCCTCGGCTTCCTTATTTGTAAAAGGGGAATAATAATAAAACGTCTACCTCCCAAAACCAGCATTATATGTATATTAACTATTGTTATCATAAAATAATTAGCTATAATTATTAATATTAATTAGTATTACTAATCAATGCTAGGTATTATCACTATATACTATGTATTGATAAGACTAAGTAATACATACGTGTGTGTGTGTGTGTGTGTGTGTGTGTATATATATGTTTTACAAGGTACTTTACAAAGTATTATTTCATTTTATCCTTATAACAACCCTGGAAGCTGGCTGTTGCTGCTATTGTCATTGTCACTATCGTTATGACACGAGGAATCAGTGACAAAACGTGACTCGAGCTCACAGACTCTTGACTCCAGTCCCAGAGCTCTTTGCGTTACCTCACTTTGTAAATTACTCCACCTTTCTCAGCACTTTTAAGGTTCTCATCCTTATGCAGTGACCACAGAAACCCTACATCCTTTTTTCATAAAATTTCTGTGGTATGTAGGTAAGCATTACCAAAGTTGCTGACTCCCAAGTTGTGAGAAGGTCCAGCCAGGTTCAGTCGTCTTGTCTCATGGAACTGAGTGCTTTATAAACCATAAAATTACTACAAGTGTGAATTTTCATCAATATGTTCATTCAACAAGTATTCATTCCATGCCAGGTATTATGCTATGGACTGGTGATACAAATAAACATGTTACAATGCATATCTTCAAGGAACTTAAATTCTACTAGAGGGAAAATCAACATGAGCAGAGAAAAAAGAAATCCAAAACGTTAGTGGTTGAGAGTACTCACAAATGCAGCTCCCCAGAAAGGGTAGCCTATGTAGAGCATGAAAAAGGCGGTTCCGGAGAAATCAAAAGTATGTTTTAATAAGCCTAAAAATACCCCTAAGGCAAAGATCATACTCCCGTTCAGGATCTGGAGAGCCTGTAAGGAAAAGAAAGACAAAATAAAGAGGCCTATTTACTTTTTGTTTTTTTAACTGGAGAAGAGGATGGTTACAATTAAGGAACCACAATGAATTACACAAGGTTTCCCCTTCCTCTCCATCCTACTCCTTGCTTTACAAGGAAATTAACCTGACCACATCCCACCTATCCAGAGATGAAATTATAATTACTGACATCATATGAGTACCCCATCCCTGACTGTCAAATGAGTCCAGAAACGGAGGATATCTGGAACAGAAGAGGTTATAGAGGTGCGACCTTTTGACTGAGTCCAAGTTTTACAGATTTGGACTCAGTCAAAAAGCCACACTCAAGGACCTAGAGGATTACACGAGGCCTCAAGGCCTCAGGTTCCCCACCCCTGGATAAATCCAAATACCATCACGGGGGTGTGAGATAAGGGCTTCAAAGGAAAAGACTTGGCTTAGAATCTTATAATCTAGCCAACAGCTCACTAATGTTCAGACTCCTTAAGAGTCTGCCCAAAATGATGAATGTTCTAATAAACCTTGTCTTTGGCCGAAAGAAGGCTTGGGTCAAATTCTTTCAGGCAGGATCTGCATGTTGTGATTTTGGGGTCCCAGAACCTCTAAACCCCTGAACCTCATCATTTTGGTGAGCCATATGGGGAAACTGCCTAACCCCAAGTTCTTCTTTAGCCAAGACTTGAAGGTACATAAGCGTCCCCCCCTTTTTTTTGCTCTGCAGTTGTTGCTCTCCAAGCACCAAGAGTTGGAGGTGTTTTTGGGGCAGACAGTTATGAGGCTGTCCAGCACTCAGCCTGACACTCTCCAGCTCTTGGTTCACTGGGTCGATTTGAAGCCATGGATCTGGGTACACTTTCTGCAGCATAGAGGACAAGGACGGACACCCTATCTGGAAGTGTATGCCCAATTTTGTCAATTCGCTCAGCACTAGGGAATTGGGGAAAACTGCAGATGCTTTTTGGTTCCCTGAGGCTTACTTGCTCCCTTCCCCCTACACCCCTGAATCCTCCTTCATGGACGTTACAGGGAAAAGTTAGAACAGCTAAAAATATCTTGGCAGACTCTGGAGGTTTTGTGATTGATCATTACGGAATTTTGAGACTCCTTACAATCCTGGTCGCTCCTTTCTCCCACTCGCCTCTCTTCAGTCAAGAGGGTATCTGTTAACCCCTCTCATAGGAAAAGAGAGTTTCAACCTTTACCCCTCAGTTTGATTTTGCCCTCCTCCACCTGGGAAAGGAAGGGAAGAGGAGCTGCAGCTATAGCGTGGGCTCCCCTGGCAATGGCCTTGGGCCCTAGGGCAACCTTTGCCTGGAAGCATCACCCAGGTTCAGCACATCCTGCTGAAGGTAAAGAAACTGGCCTCTGAACTTGGGTAAGCATGCTCTTTTAAATTTGTAATTTTAACTGTTAATGATGACATGTTGATTCTCTGTGTAAAGTAATTGGGAAGTACATTTAACGAAACTGAAGTCACCTGATTGGTAATGGGTTTGTTTCAAGTTTCAGATTGGTGAACTTTTTCTATCAGTTATGTCAAGCAACTTTTCATAATTTGGTTACTGCTAAAATAATGTGGCTATTGTTGGTTATTGTTTTAATGTGTAAACTTGCCAAAAAGTTTGTTTGGGCTCTGTCTTGCTGAGAATTTGCAAGTGTATAGAAATCTCTAACGATTGGCTTTTTACACCAGGACAAATTTAAATTTGAGATGTAAATCCTGGAAAAGTTTTTCCTAAGCTGTGATTACTAAAACTTGCTGTTTGAGGTAAAAGCTCATAGGATTTTACTTTGAATTGTCTGGTGGATCACAATCCATTGACAATCAATAATCCACCAGTTGAGAGAAATGCCACAAGCTACTCAGAGAATGTGATACTGGTGGGAAGTCAGCATTGGGAAAAGCTAAGAGGACAATTCTAGCCTCAGTCTAAGATGGGATCCTCCTGGCTCAGTTTCCCCATTATGTTCCTTTGAAAGGGAATGTTACCCACCTGGCTATTCTTGAGTCTGGTTATGAGGTGGATTTGATACTGCATGGTTGGAAAACTGAATTACCTGAATCCAAACAAAGTTAAGGATGTTTTATCCTCTCATATTTGCGTCCTAAATCTAGTCCCTGCTTTGTATCTGGACTCTGCAGTTTTTTCTGTCGGATTTGTGTCTTCCAGACTACAGGTCATTCATCTACAATTGATAGTAAACAGTGGGTACCAGTCAATGTCCCCCCCCATCATTGCCCGGATGCAGCCTGTGCTCCGTTCCAGTCAACCTCCTCATTGGGACCCCCTCGAGGCAGGGACAGCTCTACGCCCCTTGCCAGCAGGAAGCAGTTTCAAAACCTGATACCTTCGCCCCTTACCCCAAAAGAATTTGGGCCCCATTTGTTTGAGGGTGGAATGATGAGGATGGGATCTAGACCCCAAAAAGGAAAAACCCTGGACTTTCCCACAGGGGCAAATCTCTGGGGGTCCCCTCAGGCTATAATTCTCAGGTTATAATCAACTGGCAAAATCATTGTGGAGCTCCCTATGACCCCAGGTCACTTCTCCATTCTCCCTTGGCCATGGGGTCCAGGTCCCTAGAATTCTATTACCTCATAGACGACTTGGCCGCTCCTAGATCCCTCCCGTAGTCTTAGTGTATATAAGGTCCATCTTGTCTCCATTAAGGTGCTTAGATTCTTATAATCTAGCCACTGCTCAGATTCTTAAAATCTACCCACTGCTCTGATTCTTGTAATTTAGCCAACATCTCACTAATGTTCAGACTCCTTAAGAATCTGCCCAATGTGATGAATGTTCTAATAAACCTTGTCTTTGGCTGAAAAAAAAAAAAGGAAAAGGCTTATAAGACCTAGAGCTAGGAAGGATCCTGGAAATCATCTGGTCCAACCCTCTCATTTTATAGATGATAAAGAGAGGCCCAGACAGATGTAGTGACTTGCTTGAGGTGGGAAATCCAGCATTGAAAACCAGTTCCCCTAACTCTGAATCCAGTTTCTTTTCCATATCGTAGATTGGATTTAGATGTGGGCTTCTTAACTTTTTGGAGTCATTAGACCCCTTTGGCATTCTAGTGAAGCCTTATGGAGCCCTGCGTGTTTAGAATAGCTGCATCACTGATTTAAAATTTGAAATGATTTTTCTAAATCACCAGGCCCAACCCTCTCATTTTATATATGAGAAGAAAAAAGCCCAGAGAAATGACATTACTTGCCCAAGGTCATATAGATAGTAAGTGAAAGAGCTTCAATTCAAACCCAGATCTTCTAATTCTAAAGTTTTTCCATATACCATACTTTTATGGATTTTTTCCATAAGGTCAGGGATTCTTAACCTGGGGTCTGGAAATTTGGGGGTTTTTTTTCCTTTTTATATTTTGATTGATTTTCTTTTTAATCCTATGAATTTTATTTTATGCATTCAAAAGCATTATTTTGAGCAGAGGTACATGGGTTTCTCCAGATTGCCAAAGGATTCCAAGAAACAAAACTGGTTAGAAAGCCTTGCTCTAGGTTACATGAGCACTCTGCCTTTTCTTGATTTGCTAATCCCAAACCACATGTCATTACAACTGAGCAGAGCCACTAAGATGAAGAGTTAAAGTTAGTCAAGTCTACATCTCCAGGCCTATCTGTGTAAACTGGCTCTCAACTTTCATTGGAAGCAGAGGCTGACATACCCCAAGGACCTTTGGATGCCCTTTGAACATCTTCAGAGATTCATCCAAAGCCTTATAGGAGGATCTAGTTGCCTCATTCTGGTCCAACTGCGTGATGTGAGTACTGTTGGTTAGGGTGGTCACACATTGTGGACTCTCTCCAATCTGCTGAGTCATTGGCTGGAAGACAAAAGGATAGAGAACTTTCCCACTCCACTGGCCAATATGAGAACAGTGATTGCAGCTGATTCTATGCACCCAAGTGAATCAGGCCTTCTCAGGTGGAGTGCTGAACATTAGGGAAGGTCACCCAGTAGTCAACTCAATTTGAATCCTGAAATGTTCTTTTATAATAAAATTGCTTTAGCCTGGAGTAGGTGTTTTATTTGTCCTAATGAGCTGAAATGAGTAAATCATTTGCATAAATGGTGAGAAAATCTCTCTCTCTCATTTGCTCACTTGCTCTCTTACTCTCTCCCCCTCCCTCCCTCTCACAGATGTGTGCATGAATGTATGTATGTATATATATATCTACATACATACACACATATACATATATATGGGTTATAAGTATCAATACACACATCTATAATATAAACTATATATACAATTATCCCACCATTGAATTAAAATGAACATTTTTATATAGCTATTTCTATATAGACATATCTATGTATATATCTATGTATATAGTTATATGGATAGGGATATAGAAAAAAAAAGTGAATCTTCTATTCTGAAAGGCGATCTTCTATTCTGGGAAACTAACTTATCATCAAGCCAGAGCAGCTGTGTTGTAATTTGTGTTATAATTGGAAATATTTCATTATACCATTGGAGACAGATTGAGAGGTGATCTCTACCACCAAGCTAAATCTATGGCATACCATCTCCAAGTGGGTCTTCTTTAATAATGAGAATTTCTCATTTCATAATGAGAAAGAACTGATTATGCAACAAATTAACCAGTGGACAGCCTGAGTCTTTCAGTGGTTGCCTTGAAAGGTTACAAAGTTCTTAAGGAAGTTATTGATGCTTAGGTCATTTCTCTCTGGAAAAGGCCAAGGACAATTCCCCAAGCTAAGCACACCTAGATGGGTTGTGGTCTGTATTGATGGAGAACATTTCCATAATTATGAGATTCTAAATCATAGATTCTCAAGTCCAGCCTCCTCATTTTATAAATTAGGAAATTGAGGCCCCAGAAAGCTTAAATGACTTGACCAGGTTCACACAGTAAGAATTTGAGATAAGATTTGAACCCAGGACTTCCTGACTCCAAGTCCAACACTGTGTTACAAATGAGTTCATATTTATAAAGTGCTTAGCACAATGCTTGGCACATAGTAGGTGCTGTATAAATGTCTCTCATTGATACATAAGCAGATGTGCCTATATTCTATGGGGTGAATTTGTTACATTTTTGTATATTTATATTATCATAGCATCTTGGATTTGGTGCTAGAAGAGACCGTAGACACCATCTAGTCCAATCTACTCACGTTACAGATGAGGAAACTACATTTCAGAGAAGTTCAATGACTTGTCCTGGGTCATACAGGTGGACAGCATCAGGGCCAGGACTAGAACCCGGATCCTCTGACTTGAAATCCAGCATTCTTTTCAGTGTTTTACACAACTTCCCTCATTATATTAACAATGGTTCCCTTTAGAATATACAAATCTTTCATTTCCAAGGATGCTAGGAGCAGTTTACCAATAGGAACCTTATTAGAGAGGTAGGCAGGAAGGAAGACACAAAGAGAGAAGGATTAGTGAGAGCTACCTGGAGGTAATGTTGGCAGATGTCGGCTGCGTTCCACTGCTATGTCTCCTGGGTGTCTCTGCTTATGGAGGTGGAGGGAAACTGTCCCTGCAGTGACTGCCTCAAGCAAAACACTGCATCTTCACCTTCTTGAAGGGGTTACCCAATACTTGGTTTGGGCAATAAAGATGTTGTGTTCTCAAACATGTCCAAATAGCTTCTGCTTTCCCTTTAAGTCAAAGCAACCCCACCATCATACAGGAAGTGGTACGAAAAATTTATGAAACTGAGGGAGAATACGTTCAATTTTTGGTTTGCAAGGTCAGCTCCAAACACTAATTGGGTCAAAGCTACATGAGAAAAGTCCCGTCTTGGGCTCTCTTTCTTTACCCTGAGTAGTTAACTAGTTAACTAGGGTGATTAGTGTGTTTTGGGTGGGGGGAGTAGGGGAAGAAAAGTCTTCAACAAGCATTTATTAAGTGCTGTGTCCCAGACTGTGCTAAGTACTGAGAATACAAATACAAGCAGAAAAAAATTCCTGCCCTTGAGGAGTTTGTGGTCTAATGGAAGAAGACAACCCTAGATAGTGGGTCTATAGTCGTCTCTGTTCAAACAAAGCACTATAAAAATGTGTTCATTATTATTATTATAAATTCATTATTACATGGATATGTATAAATAATAAGTATAAATTCATTATTACATGTATGGCTCACAAAACCCTTTCCTCACAATGGTGCCATTAGCTAGGTTTTAAGCATAAGTTTTATTCTTTCCGTTTACAATACAGGAAATGGAGGGCCAGAGCAGTCAAGGAACTTTCCTCTGCCACAGAGGCTCCTTTTTGAATGAGGAATCTTAAGATCTGGGCAGAGGAGACAGTTGCTTTAATAATAAAGAGGACCATGAGGGAGAAACTCATAGGGGGAAAGGGTCTAGGTTAGCTTATAAGGATATCAATGTTCTTGGCTTAAGGTGGCACTTTAGCTGAGACTTGAAGGAAGCCAGAAGGCAGAGGTGAGGAAGGAGCACATTCCTGCACAGGGGACTGCCAGTGAAAATGTTTGGAGTCAGAGATAGAGTGTCCCATTCAAGCAACAACAAGGAAGTCAATGTTCCTGCATGGGGGACAGCCAGTAAAAATGTTGAGTGAGGAGATAAGAGTATCTCATTCAAGCACCTAGCATCTTTGCCGAGGAAACCCAAAATGACGTCACAAAGAGTTAGGTATGAATGAAACAACTGAGCAACAACAATAAAAAGTACTTTCAACATTAATAGGAAGGTAAGCAAGAAAGAGGGTTTGAGGAGAGGGAATATAATAAATGCCCTTGGGACATGTTGAGTTTTATATTTCTATCAGACTTCCAGATTTATATCTTTAACAGGAAGTTGGCAATGTGAGACTGGAGGCCAGGAGACTAGTTGGAACTTGGAATCATCTAAATAAATTACAATTGAATTGTGGGGGCTGATGAGACCACTAATCAAAATATTATAGAGAAGGAAAATCAGGATGCAGGACTAAACCTTAGGGGACATCCGCGGTCTGGAATGAACTTGGTAAAGATTCAGCAAAGGAGAATGAGGAGTTTTCAAATATATAGGAGTACAACCAGGAGAGAGTGGTGTCATGAAAATCTAGAGAGAAACAGACAAGACTGACAGTGTTAACATAACTTTGAAAAGAGAGGTTGGGGTGAGTGATAAGACCAGAAAATGGACTGTAGAAATTTAGGAAGAAATTGGAAGTAAAGAAAGTGGAAATGCTTAATGTAGATGGTCATCTCAAAGAATGAAAGAAAGAAGAGAGAAAAAAAATCAGTAAATTGATTAGTGGATCAAAAAAATATATGCAGAGTATCTCCACCCCTGTGACTTCGATCATTGTATTGCTGAGAAGAGTTGTCTATCAAAGTTGGTCATCACACAATGTTGTTGTTACTATGTACCATGTTCTCCTGGTTCTGCTCATTTCACTCAGCATCAGTTCATGTAAGTCTTTCCAGGTTTTTCTGAAGTCTGCCTGCTCATCATTTCTTATAGCACAATAGTATTCCATTACATTTACATATCACAACCTGTTCAGCCATTCCCCAATGGGTGGGCCTCCCTTCAATTTCTAATTCTTAGTCATCACAAAAAGAGCTGCTATCAATATTTTTGTACACGTGGGTCCTTTTCCCATTTTTATGATCTCTTTGAGATATAGACATAATAGTGGTATTATTGGGTCAAAGGGTATACACAGTCAATTTTAGTTATCTTCCCACAACCACTTCATTATTGATTATTCCAATCTTTTGTCATCTTTGCCAGTTTGCAGAATGTGAGGAGAAACCTCAAGGTTGTATTGATTTATATTTGTCTTATTATTAGTCACTTTGCTTCTAAAAATTATTGTTTCTACAAATCATTCTTTGATCCACGTATTATTTAGGATCTTATTTTGGAGTCTCCATTTTGGTATGTCTTTTGTTTCTGCTACCTGAATGGATTGCTAATTTACTTTGTTTTGGTCTGTAACAGGTTTACTCTTTCCCTCTTTTTGTGTTTATTTTCAACATCTCTGTCCCCTAATAAATAATTAATGATTTTTTTAAAGTTCAGCATAGCACTGAGAAGTGTGTATATTTATTGACAGTCCTTTGAAGATAGCACAAGTCATTTAATTGTACTTTCTGCTCCAATTTCTTAATTTTCTCTTTTATTTCTCTTTGTGTCAAGTTTATCCAAAAGAGAAAGATTAAAGTGTCCTACTAGATCTGTCTTTAATTGTGTAAAGAGGGTTTTGTAATTGGATTCAGATAACCCTGTAGGTGTCTTGACAGGTAGACTCCAGAGTACTTTATGTGGATCTGTAGTTATTTAAAATAGAATTTTTTTTCTATCTTTTCCTGACTGATGTTGGTTATGATATTCAGGAATGGTGAGTTTATATGGGCTTGTTTTATATCCTGTGTCTTTGAATTTGTTAATTTTTAATTTTTTTTAGTTGACACTCAAAGGTTCTCTATGTAAATCCATATGATCTGCACATGATAATTTTTTCTCCTCTGTGCCAATAGTCATTCCCTCAAATTCTTTTTGTCTTATTGCAATAGCTAGCACTCCTAGTACAGTATTGAATTAAGTTATGGCAATTATGGACATTCTTGCTTTATTCTCAATTTTTTAAAGACCTCTAGTTTTTCTGTATTATGGATACTGACTCTTGGTTTTAGATAGATGCTGATGATATCAAGGAAAGCTCTGTATATCCCAGTGTTTTGTAATGATTTCACAAACAGGAATGGGTGTCGATTTTTGTCTTGTTCTAAAACCTGGATACAGTGAATACATTTTGTGGTATGTTACTGTAGTATCCTAATATTTGATTCAAAATTTTTGCGTCAATATTCACCAAGGATAATAGTTTATAGCTTCTCTGTTTTGCTCTCCCTGGTTTACGTATCAGGATTATATTTGTGTCATGGAAAGATTTGCAATTAATTGTTCTACAAACATTTGGTTGAATTCAATTCTGAATTCATCTGGTCCTCATTGTTTTTCTTTGAGGAATTCATTAATGGCTTGTTTAATTTCTCTTCCTAAGATATGACTTTTTAAATCCTCTATTTCCTGTTGTATTAAGCTTGGTAATTTGCTTTTGGAAATATTTGAAAGAAAATTATCCCAGTAATTTATTTTATTTCTTTTCCCTTGGTTGTAAATGTACTTTATCTTCCTTGTTGAAACCTGTAATTTAATTTTCTCTTTTTTTTTTAAAGAAAAATTGTTTCCTAAGGGCTCATCTATTTTATGCCACATTTTCCAAATGTAAAAGCTCCTAGTTTTATTTTCTTAATTCAGTCTTTGGAGGGCGGTTGCTTTCGATTTTGTTATTCTCTCCTTTGATTTTTAGGACTTTTGATGTTTAGTAGGAGCAATTAATTTCCTGAGTCTGGGAAGGGGCGCAGTTTAGTTGCATGCTGAATTTGTTGATCAACTCTTTTATTGATGACAGTGGTGAAGAATATGTGTTTTCCACTGCCCAGGCTTCTTTGATTTCCCTCCCAGCTCTCATGATGAATCAAGACAGAAATAGGAAGATTTTATGAATGTGAGGTTTTGAAGTCAGAGATTGCATTTGTCTTTACGTCAACAGTGCATATCATGTCATTTGGTCAGTAAGAGGCCTAGAATAAATGCTTATTAACTTGACTTGACTTACTGACTTTATTTTGCAGGCAGCCCTTGCTTCTAGGAGTTTTACTCTGGCCATTTCTTCTAATCTTTCTCCTTCCTAACCAAAAGGAACAGAAACGCCAAAGCTGGCACCAGACAGAGCTGCTATCACTAACAAAGAATGCAGGGAATAGAGAAGTTGCCAGAAACATAGATTATGGTTAACAGTAGTCAGAGAGGTTGAGGCACAGTGCCCAGAAACTTAGCTTTTGCTCCTTTTTGATGAACACATTTATATGATCATTTATGTTATATAAATATTTGCATTAAGAATTGTATAGTACTTTCCAATTTTTTCCACATTTGATTATCAAGCCATTAGTTTTTCAGTTGTATCTGACTCTCCATGACCTTATTTGGGGTTTTCTTGGCAGAGATACTGGAGGGATTTGATATTTCTGTTGCCAGCTCATTTTACAAACTGAGGCAAGCGGGATTAAGCAATTTGCCCAGGGTCACACAGTGTCTGAAGCTAGATTGGAACTCAGGACGATAAGTCTTCCTGACTCCAGACCCAGTACTCTAGCTACTGACCGCCTAGTTGCCTAAAAGAACTTTGTTTTAGGTGCTTGTTGTTCAGTTGTGTCCAATTCTTCATGACTCTATTTAGGACTTTCTTGGCAAAGATACTGGAATAGTTTGCCTCTTCCTTCTCTAGCTCATTTAATGGATGAAGAGCTGAGACAAACAAGGTGAAGTGACTTGCCCAGGGTCACACATCTAATGTCTGAGCCCTAGAACAGCTAGGTGATGCAATGGTTATACTGTCAGGCCTGGAGTCGAGACTCATCTTCCCGAGTTCAAATCTGGCTTGACACTTACTAGCTATGTGACTCTGAGCAAGTCACTTATCCCTGTTTGCCTCAGTTTCTTCATCTGTAAAATGAGGTGGAAAAGGAAATAGCAAACCACTCCAGTATCTTTGCCAAGAAAACCCCAAAAGGGATCAGGAAGAAACAAAACAAAACAAAAAAACAAACAAACAAACAAAAAGCTATTGGTACCTCATTGTAAACAAAGAGACCTATTCATTTGAGTTGCTATATGGCCCATTTAGCTCCTTCATCTACAGAGATCATAGAAAAGTAACATGGGGTTTATTACAAAATGCATTTGAAAAAGAAAGCCTAAAAAGCTTCCAGAAGTTCTACTGCCTTACCAAAGAGCTCTACAAGTTGTGAGACTCATGCATAGAGCCAAGCACCAGGATAGCAGTGAGACTATTTGCTGCTAGATATATAGCCCAGGGCACAGGTAACCTAACTTGACTATGGCAGAGAGGGTGACAGAATGTGGATGCCAGAACCAGGCAAGGAAACAAGAAATAGTTCCTGGGGGAGAATATGGAAGGATTTATCAATCAGGCTCTGCCACGGGGAGGCTTCATGGAGTAAGAGAAGCAAATTTCTTTACTCCATCCCATTAACATATGAATACCCACACACTTAATCTCTCCCTCACCTGAACTCCCATGGTCCTTTGTACTCTATTTGCAATGTAAATAACATATGCAAAATAATTTGATTCTGCCTACCCCCATCAGAACATAAGCTTTATAGGGGCTTGTTTTTGCCTTTCTTCACGTCCTCGGCATATAGTGCAATAGATGACACATAGTAGATGTTTAATAAACGCTTGTTGATGAGGATAAAGATTTTCTATTCTTTGTTTTTTTACTTGTTTATTTGCCAAAGTAAACCTCTCTCAACTTACAGCAAGTAAGCATTTATTCTAGTACCAGTTGTGCTCAATACAAAAAAGACACGTGATAGTCCTTGTTCTTAATGGTCTTGTATTCCTATCCAGGTGACACTAGGCATATATGAATAATATAAATATTAATTACAATTTAAATACAATGAATTTAAGCAAAAAGGACACAAGCAATGGAGAGTAGGGGGAAGGAAGATCAAGAGAGTTTTGAGATAAAAAGTAGGGATTGAATTGGGTATTGAAGGATATGGAGGATTCTCGGAGGTGGAGATGGGTGAATACATTCCAGAAACAGAGACTACCAAGTATAAATGATCTTGCGGTGATACCCATGGTAAAAGCCCCAAACTACAAACTTTTCAGTAGTTCAGATTCACCTTAATTAAATGTTGATATAATCTTTGTATTTCTATCTTCTGGGGCTCTGTGCTATTACTTAAATGAAAAGAAATGAAATTCTGGAGTTGAAAACATAGGCCCTCTAATGGAAGCCTGACTTGTTCCTTCACTGCTCTGTGGATCTTCCCCAGGAGATGTCAGGGAATACTGTGGTGATACTATCCTGTGAGGGGAGGGAGAGAAGTTTACAAAAGATCAAGATCACTCAATCATAATCCGTTTACAATGTGCAAGGATACAAAAAAAAAAAAAAACAGGTCCTGTTCTTGTGGAGTTTACATTTATTGGAGGAAGCAACTTGTACTTACATAATGGAAATTGATGAAGCAGGGGAGCTGGGAATCAGAAAAGTCACTTTGGAATTGGTATTTTTGCTGAGTTTTGAAAATAAGATTCCAAAAAGTGGAAGGGAGGAAAGAGTATATTCTGGCCATGGGCAAAAGCAGGGAGATGGGAGATAGAGTGTGTTGTATAATAATGAATAGGAAGAGTAATTTAGTTGGAGGATAGAATGCAAGTGAAATAATGTATAGTATGGATTTAAATGTCAGTTGGGAACAGATTGTGAAGGACCTTCGCTGCTAAACACATTGCATTATTTTGGACACAATCTGTGTGCTGCTAATCCTAGGAAGCATGAGATGATCCTTCAGCCTTCTCCCCCTCTTCACTATGCCCAGGTATTTTCCTCCTTGGAATTTTGAGAAGGATATTTCATATTGTGCCATCACTATCTGCCCTGGAATAGTGGGTTCTGGGTCTCTAAATTATACAGTATACATGGTCCACAATTCAAGTAATCTAAGCAAAATGCAATTTCCTTGAGAGCATTGTGTGCTAAAGGTATTTGGAAGAGGCCAAGGGGAAGTTTTTAAATCCCAGAAACAGAGTATTTACATATGTGATTAATGAACATATGCTGAATTGACCCTGTCTAATTTTACAAATAAGGAAGCTAAATTGAGGAGGAGAGCAAATCTCAATATTACATGGGTAGTCAAGTAGCATGGTCACAAGTGAAACACGGGCTTCAATATTCAAGTCCACAATTCCTTCTGCGGCACCATCTTGCCTCTCCCTCTATAGGCTCAATCCTATTCAAGGGCTTCTAGCAAAACTGACTAATAAACAAGGAAAAAATAAGCCAAGAACACTGTTCAGTTGTTAAGACTAAAAAAGAATGATATCAAGATGAATGGTAGGGGCAGCTTGGTGGCACAGTGGATAGAGCACCAGCCCTGGATTCAGGAGGACCCGAGTTCAAATGCAGCCTCAGACATATAACACTTACTAGCTGTGTGATCCTGGGCAAGTCACTTAACCTCATTGCCTAGCCAAAAAACAAAAAAGATGAATGGTAACAGGTGTCAGTTCTGGAACTTACCTGTCTACTGAACACGATACATGGAACTCGGTCTTTGAATGATAAAATTCTAACCCATAGGATTCCGGGTTATAGTGGACAACAGTTTTGAAAACGAGTCTAGTTGCATAAACCTGTTGGGCAGAGAGAAATTTTCAGGAAGAGAGTTTCAAAATTATATACCCTCTGCCCTTACTTCCATCTTTCTCTCTCTGCTGGAAACTTAACCCTTTTAAGCATCCTTTCTGTCTTCCTAATCTCCAATCTCTTTATGTATTGGCTGATCTGCTACTATTTACAAAGAAGTCAAGGTCTTGCTAAGTTTTAAAAAGCCTTCACTTGATGCCAGCATCCCCTCAGGCTAAGTTTTTAGTTTTCTCCTCCTTTTCACAGATAATCTACTGGGCAAAGTTTCCTATTCTCACTGCTCTACTTTCTCTTCTCTCCTTCAAACTATGAAATTTGGTTTTTACCCTTCCTACTCAACTAGAACTGTAATTTCCAAAGTTACCCATGATGTATCTGTGGACAAATGACTGGCCTGTCCCCAGGACTCCTTTATCATTCTGCAGTAGATGAGCCAGTTGACCAACTCCTAATTCAAGACTCTATCTTTCCAAACTGGATCCTTATGATCTTGCCTATGCCTAGCTCTCTTTTAATGTGGCTATCCATACTTTCTCAGTCTTCTTTACAGATCATCATCCTTGTCCCAGATACTACATATAGGTGCAAAATCTAGAGTCTTGTGCTAGGCCCTCTTTATTCCCTCTATTATAACAAATTTTTGTGGATTCAACTTTCTCTAGGTTGATGACATCTAGGCTTATAAATCCAACCCAACTCTCTCTACTAAGCCCTATTCCAATAATTACTATTTGTCTATTGGCCATCACTAAATTGAATTCAAAATATCCAAAATCTGTCTCCATCCCAACAAAGCACTCACATTTTGCTAATTATGCTCCTATGGCTGGAGTCCACCACCACCATCCTTCTAGGCAGCCGGATCAAACAACTTGCAGTTATCTATAGCTCTCTCTCACATCTTACCAATTGTCACATCTCTTCAATTTTATCTTGAAAATATCCTGCATCTGTCCCAGTGGTTCCACTCACACAACTATCACCCTAGTAGAGGCCCTCATCATCTATAACCTGGATCACTATAAGAATATCCTCCAGTCTTTCCCTTCTCCAATGCACCTCCTGACAGCTACGAAATTGATATTCCTAAATCACAGGTGCCACAATGTCTAGCTTCTGCTCCAGAAGTTCCAGTGAGTCCTTATAATCTCTGGGATTTAATAGTGGCTCTCCTGTCTGCCATTTAAAGATTTTTGCAGTTTAACTTCAGCTTGCCTTTTCCAGGCTTATAACATGATTATATGAAGTAGTACTTATAAAGTACTTGGCACATTGCCTGGAATATTTGTTGTTCAGTCATTTCAGTCTAACTGAATCTATTTGGGGTTGTCTTGGCAAAGATACTGAAATGGTTTGCCATTTCCTTCTCCAGCTCATTTTACAGATGAGGAACTGATGTAAGCAGAGTTAAGTAACTCGCCCAGGGTCATGCAGATAATGAATGTCTGAGGCCAGATTTGAACTCAGGAAGATGTCTTCCTGTTTCAAAACCCCATGTTCCGTCCATTTCATCACCTAGCTGACCACTGGAAACATAGGTGTTTAATAAATGCTTGCTCACTTCTCCCTTCCTCATGCCCTACATGTTCAATAGTTCTTCCAAACTGGCCTATTTGCTCCTTCATTACATTCCATTTCCAGTTTCCATGCTTGTACCTAGGTTGTCCCCAAGCTCTCTCTATTCTCACCTCTGCTTCACAGAGTCCTCAGGTTTTTTCCAAACCCAGCTCAAGTGTTATCTTATTTTTTTAAAGAAATGCATTATAAATACTTATTCCCATTTCCCTTTTTCTCAAGTACAATATCTACCCTACAGCAGCCACTTAATGAATGCATTTGCAAGTTGAGATTACCCAAGAAGTAAATCTTGGAATTACTAGTGTAAGAGTGAGGCAATGAGGATCTGCCTTTTCATCTAGAAGCAATCATGGAAAGGACTAGTTCTTCAACTTCTCAGACTCAATCTAGTATCTCAATCTTTATAAGCAAAACAATGCACAGTCATTTAGGCATTCTGATTCAACTAGCTGTCCAATGGTAGAAAGAGTCTGCCTAGGACTGTGTGGTCAAAACTTGAATCATAAGTCCAGTTCTGATAAGGGGAGATCAATGTTGAATAACTCAGAGAGGTTGTTAAAAGTGAGTAATAGCCATGAGCTCATATTTCTTCACCTAGAGCTTTCTAATTAAAGTGTTTCTAGACATCATCTCCTAAGGACCCGATAACAATTCTGGAAGACTCCCTTGTGTGATTGGTCCTCATCCAAGCTTCCTTTGCAGGGATGGCTCTGATCCAGGAACACCTTACTTTGTAATTTGGTTCATAAGGTCTGAGTTGACATTCAAGAATAAGTCCAGGCAAGTACTGATCTCCTTTGAAACATTCCACATTGCTAGAGGTGCTGGGGTTGCTCCAGATGTATTACTGAATCTAGATGAAGTTAGTGATGAATTATACCATATAGCTGAAATCTCAGGTCTCTAGGAAAGCCCCCTCAGCCTAGCCTTAGAAAGAGAAGAGCTTTCTAGGCTTCCATCTTTTTGGCCATGGAGAATCTTCCTGAGCCCTATAGCAATGGATATTGGGGCTTATGTTGATAAAGGTACCACTAGTTCTTTGTCCCGTCACATACCTATCCCCTGGACTCTTGTACCAGCATTGGGTCATGGGAAATTCAATTTACTTTTCTTCCTAGGCAATATTCCAAGAGTCAAGAGATAGTTCTGGCCAACTAGCCATGACAGAGAACAATTCAATAGGTGATTGTCTGTACCAGTCACCTCACTTACCTTTGTTGTAACCCCACACTCTCTCACAGAGTACTGGAACTCATACTCATGAGCTAGTACATTATTTACTGGACAGCCATCTCCCAATATCAGGTCACTAGCTCTCACCGATATGCCATCATTAAACAGATCTCTCTTCACAGATACTTTGAGATTGACAAGGCTGCATTCCATTTTCACTGCAGAAAGACCAAAAAGTTCTTTTGTATAGTCCAAATGCAATAAATGTCCCCAGGACGCGACTGGAGACTACAAAATAACTTTCTGTTTTGCACAGCGAAGAAAAATGCAGCTAAAGACTGATCCACAAAAAAAAAAAAAAAAGAGCTCACATTTTTGTAGTATTTGTATGTTTGCGAAGTCCCTTATCTCCAATATTCTATTTGACAACAACAAATCTATGAGGAAAAGGAGGTCATCATCTATGTTTAACATGTTTTCAAGTTTGGTCCCAAAGATTGGAGGGAAAAAATGTAGAAGGTTGGGAAACAAGGAAACAGAAAGACTAATGATATGTACCATTACACATAATATCAGACTTTATATCACAGAATCACAAAATATAGACTGTAGGGTCTGTCATAATTTTATAGATAAGAAAACTGAAGTAAGGAGAATTTAAGCAATTAGCTCATGGATCTAGGTCTTCCTGACTCCAACTTCTATACCCTAGCCACTATACCACACTGTCTCAATTGCAGCTTTATTTTTCTTTTAATCTCTATTATATGGGAAGAATGATATGCTCAAGACTCAAGATTAATATCAAGTCATACTTCTTTGGAAATTTGCATCTTCTACCTTTCCAAAGATTACCAAAGGTGTCTCAAAAAGAAAAGAAAAAAAAAAGAATGAATTCTAAGCCCATCCTTAAAGCAGGGAAATATGGAAATCTCAGTCCCATTTACTTGGTTCCATAATGACCATCAAAGAACCAGGCAGAATTCCTGCCAAAGGACTAGTACAAAAGAGACGATCAGAAGTCACTTTCTCCCTTTCACCAGGCTATCACAGGGCTCAGCAGATCTATCAGCACAGACTTGGCAGAAAGCAAATGCCTTAGTGTCTTCTACAGAAACTCAAACCTTTCTAAGAGACATTGATGGCATCTGACTTGAAACTTTCAAGTCCGGAGCGTATTCAATTCCTGAAGAATTAAAGCATTGTGTAGTCATAATAGAAGATGATAGGAGCTTCCGATAATGCTCTGAAGACTCAAAAGGGCAGTTAAAAGATTTTTGTCTTGGATACATCAACGACGGAGATGAATATAGGGCAAGACTTTCCCTGGAGTGTCTGAATTGTTTCTGCATCACCAGAGAGTGGTCAAAGAGATCATTTTGACTTCCTCTAAAGTCCTCCAATTAGACCCTACTTTGTATCTTCAGTTTTCCCAAAGTGAAATTCTTAGCACAAAATGACAACCAAAAAATTACAGTCAGAATGAAATTTTTAATGCAAGTGATGAATGAACCATAAGGATCAGTAAGGCTATTGTATTCTTTTACAGAAGATCCTGCCCAATTCTTCAAAAAGGTATCAGTATAAATCATAAAAAAGACTTCCCAGCAGTTGGAAGACCTGCCAATTTAAGAACTATTCCAAGCTTAGCAACAAAAGCCATCTCTCATACGTTAAGGCTCTAAAAATGATCATGGTCTATACATTTTCAGGGTAGGTAGGTGGTGTAGTGGGGTAGAGAACTGGGCCAAGAGTCAGGAAGACCAGGGTTCAAATCTGGCTTCAGACACTTACAAGTTGTGTGACCCTGGGCAAGTCACTTAACCCTATTTGCCTCAGTTCCTCATCTGTAAAATGAGCTGAAGAAGGAAAAGGTAAATCACTCCAGCAAACCCCAAATGGAGTCATGAAGTCAGACACAACTAACTGACTAATCAACAGCTATACATTTCCTCCAAATTGTCATTCAGACAGGTGCAGACAAGAAGTTGTGGGTTTTTACAGACTATGATTATAAATTAATATGACACTTTTTAAACAGGCATCAGCACTTAAACTACTCTGAACATTCATTTCTTTTATCTTCAGAGACTTTTTTGTTTCTCACAGACTCCACTGATGGATGCTATTGCTCAGGACATTTTTTTGAAATTTGGATTTGGAAATAATGACACATTTTAAATATATATCCTCAGTGGCAGCAAGTTTTTAATTCTTAAAGAGTAGACTTCTTTTTCCCCCTTAAGATGGCCAAGTTATTAATCTCTGGCGAATAAAGTTGGTCTAGTGGAGAATTAAATTATCCATTAGTTACACTTCATGGTCCCAGAAAAAGGCCCCGAGGGCCAACTTCTCAAGTCTCCTTATGAAAAAAGCTTCAAAAGCTATAGGACATGGGATGGGATTTTCAAGAAAAATCTCTGTAGCCTCTCCACTACTGCCCTTTTGTGGAAGACATAGACCAAAGGCTTGCCCAGAGAGAACACTATCAATTCAGGGCTCATGTCTCACAGCCAGTAAACTATTCTGTGGGCCAAGGTGAGGGTGGAAAGACATACTCTGGCTCTTTCTAAGCAGCCTAAGATACTAATTAGGGAGGAGAATGACTTGACATTGACCCCACAAAGAAACATTTCAGCTCAGCCTTCTCTGTTTATTCCCCTGCTAAGCTTCATTTTTCAAAAGCAGGTCCCACCAAATACACCTGCCTGCCTGATGATTTCCTCCTCCTTTCCATTATCACCTTTACTAGTGACTCCTACACATCCTTCTGATTTTCTGGAGGGAAACATTATACTTCAGCTGCAATTATAACCTGGGACCTCCCTCAAAACCTGGGGCTCCTCACCCTGTAACATCCCACCTCCGTGCGAGCTGTCTTCCCTTACAGAAGTGCCCAAGACAATCAAATTTCATTATCCTTCTGGCTGTGCTTCTGGATTTTAGCACCATATTCCTCTCCCCCATGCCTGGCATACATTCCCTCCTCACCCCTACCTACCAGATTTCCTATTTTTATTTAAGGACCAAATCAACTCAAGTGGAACTTTTACATGAGGCCTTCCTTGGTCCTTCCCCTAGTTGTGAGTCACCAAGATCCCCACCAAAAATAACAAAAAAGCATGTCACTTCTTTGATAAAATATAAGATCATTGGCCACAAGATTTTTATCATTTGCCTCTGTACCCTTAGGGTCTGATGTGGTAGATAATTAATAAGAGATTAGAGATTGATTGCAATACATATTTCTATATTCTAGTCTAGCCACCTATAAAGGGAAAACCTACAATGAACCCAGGACTGTCTCATACAATGTGGGTGTACGATGAAAAACACAGTTACTGTTGTCGTGGAATACATCATTGAGTTGAAGTGTTAAGACATTAAGAGATGAATAAAAACAGTAGCATCATGAAAGTTGATTATAGAATAGCCAGGGCATGGTGTAGATGAAGCAGATGATTCTTATCCAAAAAGTCAAAAAGTGTTGTAAAAGTAGGTTAAGACTAAAGAAAAGAGGGCCCAAAATGCCCAAATGAGTAATCTTAACATCATTCATTAAAGCATTACGAGTGTTCTAACGCTATCACCCTAAAATCAGTTAGAACGATGGATTAGAAGAGTAGAAATTAGATAGAGAAGGTCAATTAGGAAGTAACTGAAATAACCCAGGTACAAGAATGTTGGTACAGGTAAAGTGGAAGATGAAAGTGAGAAGGAGAAAATGAATGTGATAAACAAACCAAAGAGGTTGATTGGAGATAAGTAAGAAATGAGTTGATGAAGAATCCAAGGTTTTAAGACTAGGAGAGAGATGAGATCAAAGAAACTGAGCTACTCAAGAAGGGAAGACGGTTTGGAGGTAGGAAGAGAGAAAGTTGAAGAGCTTGAATTCAGATATATTGAGTTGTGCTTGATAGGATTGCCAAGAGGAAACAACGTGATGCCAACTGGACACAGTATTGAACCTTGGATCAGAGGCAACCGCTGGGGATGTAAAAATGGGATTCAGCCCGTTGGAAATAATAAACAAAGCAAAAACAATAAAATGATTCTCAAAAGAACAACGGTACAGAATATTGAGCACTAAGAATTAAAAGATTCAACACTAGGGAGAAAGAGAAGAAAAGGAACAAGGGTCAATCTCTGAACAACATCATCAGGGGAAAAGGTGCATAGAGGAAAGGAAACAAAATCTATACATTCTAAAATGTTTATAGCAGCTCTCTTTGTGATGGCAAAGAACTAGAAATTGTGGGGATGCCCATCAATTGGGGAATAGCTGAACAAGTTGTGGTATATGATTGTGATAGAATAAAACAGTGCTATAAGAAATGATGAGTTCAGTGATTTTAGAAAAACAGGGAAAAACTTGCACAAAATAATGAAGAGTGACATGAGCAGAACCAAGAGAACATTGTTTACAGTAACAGCAATATTGTTTTTAAAAAATATTGTTTTAAGAATGACTTTGAGTGAATAAGTTATTTTAACTATTATAAATACCCAAATTAACTATAAAGGATAGGAACAAAGATGTTATCTGCATCCAGAGAAAGAACTGATAAATAGAAGTATGTATAAAATAACTTTATGCATATATATGTGTATGTGTGTGTATATATATATATTATATATATACACACATATATACACACACACCTACTTGTGTGTAATGGTAGCTATTTCTAGGGCAGAGGAAGAGAAGAAAAAAAGAAATTTACATGATAATTTTATTATCTATTTGAAAGGAATAGCAAGTTGTACATAGCAGATTTACAGTTTCAATGCAATCATCTTTTTCATTATACTATGTTATGGAAATACTTCTTTTATTCCATAAATTAAAAATATTTTTAGAAAACAAAAAACAGCCACCAAAAGACATTCTCCATCTAACATGTGAAATGATGAGATTAGCTTTGGACAAATAACATGGAGAAGAATAGACAGAGCATGGGGAGGCTGGGTCCACGGAAGTCAATTCTTCCACAAAAACTACAATCTCCAGAAGTATGGGTATAAGCCCACTTTAACAGCCCAACTACCAATTATCAAAATGGAGGCATAATATGAAGATTCCATATTATCCATTTACCTGGATAGCCTTGGGCCCAAGCCTGGAAGATGAAAATGCACAGCACTCTTAATCTTAGTAATGCCTTCATATTAGCTGAGCTTTGAACAAGGCAAATAATCTTCAACAGAGAACAGGAAGTTGCGGGGAATGCCATCATCTCAGTTACTTTTGTAGATGATACCTCTCTCAGGTGTCTCCAATGTCCCATTCTTTCTGGCATTTTCTTACCTCTGCCTCATTTTCTCTACTCCTACATCATATTGACAGCTTTTCTCTATTAACTCAAGTGTTCAATCAAGGGCCCTAAAATTCAAATCACGTCAAGTTAAATCACCTGACGCTTATTAAGTGCCCATTATGTGTCAGAGATACAAAGAAAGGCAAAATAGTCCCTGACCTCAATGAGCTTACAATCTAATAGGAGATACAACATGAAAACCACTATGTACATGAACTATACCAAGGGAAAAGTAGAGATAAACTCAAACTGAAGATTGTATGGCATTATGTGGGATAGGAAAAGGCTTCTCACAAAAGGCTGGATTTTAGCAACAACTTGAAGGAATCAAGGGAAGCTAAGAGCTAGAGACAGTGAAGCAAAGTATTTCAGGCATGAGGGAAATCTATGGAAAATGCATGAGATCAGGAGATGGAGTATCCTATACAAGGAACAGCAAGGAGGTATGAGAAAAAAAGTGAAGTTTTGAGATTGACACCTGGATCCCTAGCCTAAGTGGCTGAGAAGATAATAGTGCTGTAGACAGTAACAGGGAAATCAAGAAGGAGGGAGGTTTTAGGGGTAAGATAATGGGTTTTGACTATATTGAGTTTAAGAAGTTTGTAAGACATCCAGTTTGAGATATCAAATAGGTAGTTAGAGATAGAAGAATGAAGGTCAGGAGAAAAGTTAGGGATATATAAATAGATCTGTGAATCATGGGCATGTAGATGATAATTGAATCTCTTTGAGTTGATGAAGTCACAAAACAAAATAATCTTGAAGGAGAAGAGTAAAGGGCCAAGGACAGAGCCTGGGAGTGGAGGGGGGAGGTACCCAAAGGTAATAGATGTAACCTGGATGAAGATCCAACAACAGACACTAGAACTATCTATAGACAGGAAGGAGAACCAGGAAAGAGCAGTTTATTGAAAACACAAACGAAGGAAATGAGGAGAAAGAGTGTGATTTATGCTTTCACAGACTGAAAAGAGATCAGGAAGTTTTCGGACCAAGAAAAGGCCATTCCAATTGGCAATTAAGATATCATTGGTAACTTTGAATAGAGCCCTTTAAGTTGAATGATAAAGACAGAAGCCATACTACAGAGAATTAATAAGAGAGGGAGAAAAAAAAATGGTAGCTGAGACATCAGTTTTAGACAGCCTTCTCTGGAAGTGTGGACATAAAACAGAGGAGGAAACATTGGGTGACACAAACAGGTAAGACTGAATCAAATAAAGATATTTTGACAATGGATAAGGTATGTACATGTTTATAGGTAGCTGGGAAGCAGCCAGTAGACATGGAGATAACTGAAGACTAGTGAGAGAATGGGGTTAATAGAGGAGCATTCTGCTGGAGAAGATGAGATAGAGTGGGATTGCTTGTGTTTTCAGAGAGGTTAGCCCTTTGCAAGGAGAAAAGTCACTTCTTCATTAGAGATAGGGTTGAAGAAGTAAATAGTGAGGAAAGTAATATGAGAGATGAAAAGGGAAGAAGAGAGAGCCCTATGTGGCCTCATTTTTCTTCAGTGATAGATGAGGCAAAATTCTCAGATGAAACGGTATGGAGATGAGTAAGGAGAAAGAGGAAAAAAAGCACAGGACATTTGAGGAGAGATGAACATATTTTGAAAATCTGCTGTGGTGAGTAGGATAGTGAATCAATTAGGGACATGTAAAAAGATTGCCTCACTGAAGTGAGGGTTCAGTTGAGATTGTATAATGTAAATTTGCAATGGACCCACGTACCACAATTTTGTGATTTCTTCAGTGTCATTCAGCAGTATGTGAATAGGACTGAAGAAAGTGGGTAATGGGTATAATACAATCTTTGGCAGGGTAAGATAGATTATAGGATAAAAGCATAAGGAACTGGAAAGGAGAAGATAGTATAGAGTTAAACTGGTTCACCAAGTGATTCAAGGTGATGTGGCCAATGCAAGGGTGGTGGACTGGGAAGAAACTGAAAGGCAGAATAATTTGAGGTCAATTCATGGGGAAATGTGCCATTTTGCAAAGTCTATAAAGCAGAAGCTCCATGAGGACATCAGAAGTGACTTTTCTGGGATCTGAATTGTGACCAATATAGTGTCATACATATGAAAACATTCAATGCAAATCTGAGTATAAGAGTCTATGTCCCCTGCCTGGGGCAAGAAAAATAACCAGAAGAGATATGGGATGATGAAGTTTCTCATATGAGCTAAAGTAATACCTAAAATGTTTCCTATTTTTTTCAAATAGATTTTTATTGATACCTTGAAATTTTACATTTTTTTATATTTCTCTCTGCATCCCTCTCCTTCCCAGGAAATCCATCCCTTATAACAAAGATTAAGAGAAAAGAGAAAGGAAGAAGAGGGAGAAAATTTTGTAAAAGTAATAAATTAAAAAAATATATATAACTATTCAATGTTTTACAGTCACGTCTCTGCAAATGGTATGAGGGAAGTACATCCTCACATCTCTTCTTTACAGCCAACCTACTTTTGTTTACTATTTCTAACAGTTTTGTTATTGTTTTGTGGTTGGGTATTTTTTCCATTTATGTTGCAATCATGGAACTTCATACTGAAGTTATTGTCTAAATTAGTGTCTTTGCTGATTCACTAAGATTTTCTAAGTAAACCATCATCTCATCAACAAGTAGGGGATGGTTTTAGCTCCTTTTTGTCTGTTAACACCTTTAATATCTTTCTCTTATTGTTGTTCCTAGCGTCACTAGAATTATCAAATTGTAACAGTGAGAGGGAGCATCATTGCTTTGTTCCTCTGCTTATTGGGAACACTTCTGGTGTACCTCCTTTGCATATGATGCGTGTTTTTAGTTTTAGATATTTCTATCATTCTTAAAGTAATTCTTCTATTCTTATAATTTATAGAGGGAGGTCTTTTTAGCATATACTTTTTCAAAGTCTTTTTATTGTATATAGATAATTCAATGTTTTTGATGATTTTGTTTGTAATGTAATTATGTTGGTTGGATTCCTAATATGGAACTATGCTTGCTATAAACCCAAATTGGCCATAAACAATGGTTTATTGGATGAATTTCTATAGTCTCACAATATTTTCTTTAAAGTATTTGAACACATGTTCATTAATCATATTGATCTATTCTGTGGTGGTAAGTGGTAAAGATACAAATATGAGAAAGAAAGACAGTTCCAGCCATCACTGAGCTTACAAATCCAATGGGAAAAGATAACACACGAAAGGAATCTGATGGTAACAGGTAGGAGATATTTGTTGTGGGGAGTGCAGCCATATAGGAAATGAAGAGAGGGTTGGCCTGGGTTCTTTCCTTTAAGAAAGGCTATAGGAGGAGAGTGCTGATGAGGTACCAAGTACTAGGGCTGATGTGATAATGCCCTTATCTTCCTCTTTAATTTATCTTTTCCTAGATTAAAGTATTAGGGCTTTTTGTCTCAGAGGAGGAATCCTTCTCAGTTGTTAAGGATAAATTATGTAATATTGGCCTGTTTTTCCTTTAATAGTGTGACATAATACTCAGGTGAATCCATCAGGACAAGATTTTTTTCCTTTCTTCTTTTCTTTTTTTTTTCATAGTCCCTTTTTCCATTTCCTTTTTTGAGACTGAATCATTTGAAATCTCCATTTAGTCTTCTATTCATTTTTAAAATATATTTTAGGGTATTTCTCAATTTCTTTTGTATCAAAGTTTTGTTGGTGTATAGTTGTATATATTGGATTCTCACAGTTCCTTTTATTCCTTCTAGTTTTGTTGTTATTTTACCTTATTCATTTAACATCTTATTGATTTTATTTACTTGCCCTTTTCTTTAATCAAATTGCCAAAGATTTAATAATTTTTTACCTTTTCAAAAATTATTTTAGTTATATTGTTTATATTATTTTTGTTTCTAATTTATATATTTTTTTAATTTTCAACATTTCTTCTTCCATATTCATTCTTGTTTAGTTTTTTCGTGGATATGCCTTTTATTAATCCTGACTTTTTCCACTTCATTAATAAAATACTTTAGAGACACATTTTCCTTCTGAGTACTGGTTTAGCTGTATCTCATAACTTTTAGTATACTGTTTCATCATTATTATATTCTTTCACATAACTAATCATTGTTTATATGATTTGTTCTTTAACCCTTTCATAATTCAGGATTTCACTGGTAAGCCTTCCTCTTCTGGACCTTTTCCCCACTTAGTTCCACTTCTTTGCACTTCTCTGTTATGCCCCAGGAACCTCTTGGTCCTGCATTATCATATCAGTACTGGTACCTGGTACCTCATCGGCAGTCTCCTCCTATAACCTTTTCCTTAAAGGAAAGAACCCAGGCCAGCCCTTTCTTCATTTCCTATATGGCTGTACTCCACACAACAGATATCTCCTACTGCCACCACCACTTTTCAGATTGATTTTGTGTGCTATATTTTCCCATTAGATTGTAAGCTCAGTGATGTCTGGAACTGTCTTTCTTTTTCATATTTGTGTCTCTACCACTTACCACCATGTTTGAAACATAGTAAGTGTTTAATAAATGTTTATTAACTCACTGATTGAATTGGGTATTTTATTTATTTTACCTGAATGAAACACCCTGATTGATATTTTTATTTTGCCATGATCTATATTTATTTACATCTCTTTGTGTTAAGATACAGTCAATTTCTATAAAAGTTCTGTGTGGTGCTAAAAAAAATCTGTATATTCCCTAGTAGTCACATTTAAATGATGCCATGGGTATTTTGTCTCTTTAAAAAATTTTGTTTTCCAATTCTATGTTTTCTTTTTTGCTTATCTTTCTGTTGGATTTGTCTTAGGCTGAAGAGGAAAATTAAAAACTCCTGTTGTTATGATTGTATTATTGTCTGTCTTATAATTTGGTTAATTTTACCTTTATGAATTAAAATGCTAAAGCATTTGAAGCACAAGAGTTTAATATTTACATTGATTTATTGTCAATTATTCCTTTCAGTATAATGTGGTTTTCTTTCTTTATCTCTGTTTATATTTTGAATTTGGGGTGGGGGTGGACTTTCTTTGACTTATACCTCTTTAGAGTCAAAATACAGCCTTTCTCACTGCCTCACACACAGTACTATATGTCCAATCTCCACGCCTTTGCATTAACAATCACTCCTTCCCTCCTCACCTCCACCATACAAATCCTCTTACTTTCTTAAAGGCATGGGTCAGGCATCACCTTCCATGTGAACACATTACTTGTTTCCCCACTGCCAGTGCTCTTTTTCCCTGCTTGGTATAATATACACAGATATGGATTTACATCTTAATATATATTAACAGATGTGTGTGTACACACATATGGAACACTTTAAGAATATAAAGGTACTTTTTGGTCTTTCTTTCCCTGGTACCTAGCAGAGTAGTTGATGCTTAATGCTTGTTGATAGATTCATCTCAGTATAGAAAGGCTCCTTTCCTGCTACCTATGAACATATCCAGATTGTTCCTTTCCTAAAAATGAAATTTAAAAAGCTTCACCCAACCTTGTCCTTACCTAAGATTTTTGCTCTTGATTTCTACTCACTTTGACAGATATTCCTAGAAAAGCTGCTTATACTCATTGCCCTTACCATCCTACCTCTTACTCACTCCCAATCATTTGTAGTCTATCTTTGGCCTCAAAAGATCAATTGAAACTGCTCTTACTAGCTAAACCCAATGACATTCTTTGGCTGAATGCTTCTTGGCTTCTCTCTGCAATGCTGTACACTATTAGCTAGTTCATTCTTCTGGATGTCCTGTCCTTTGTGAGTTTTTCTGATACCGACAAGAGCAGTAGAATTGGAGACAGAAGATTTTGGTTCAGATCCCATTTCTGTCCTTTGCTACCTATATGAACTCAGACATTTCATTTATCTCCTCCAGACTTCAATTGTATTGTCTGCAATTTGAGACAGTTGATCTAGATGACTTCTGAGGTCTGGTGCATTGACTTTTGAAGGATACTGTGGATTTACTGACATGGTGACTATGGGAAGTGGGGTTTATTATATTGATCTATTTAAATTAAAACTCATTCATTAAGCCCCAACTATGTGCCAGGCACTGTCAATACAAATACAAAAGTGAAATCAACCCTATCCTCAAGGAACTTACATTCACTCGGGAGAAATAACACATGTATAATAAACAAAATATAGACATTGAAATATATGAAAAGTTGGAAGAGGAGAACATCAAGAACATCTTCATGAAGAAGATGATGTTTGAGCTGAGCTTTGAAGGAACCTAGAGATTTTAATAAGTGGAGGTAAGGAGGCTAGGCATTACTGGTATGGGAGATAATCAAATAAAATATAAAATTTGGGAAATGTAATGTTCTGGGTAAGGTTTACCAAGAATGACTGGACCATAGAACAGACCACAAAGTATGTGAAGGATAGTAATGTATAACAATTCTGGAAAGGTAAATCAGAGTCAGAATGGGAAGGATGTTAAATATCAAACAGATGTATTGTTACCTAAGGCATATTCATGTTCCATCTATGCTTTCCATAGTTACTACATTATTTTTTTTTTGCACTTTGGTTGTCTAGGGTATTTCCTTTGTTTTTATTTTTTGCCTTTTCTTTTTTTTATTATAAACACATATTAAAACTTAAATATAAAATAAGAAAGGAAAAACTTGTCATGTGCACAGCAGAACTTGAGAAGATTCAAAATATATAGCAATAAATTTCCATTTCAAGAAAGCCTATGTATTAAATAATATGTGTTGTGTTGAGAGCTGTCCATCTTTTCTTTCCTTCCTTGTAGGTTTTCTTTTGTTCTCTGCTGTGCACTTTTTACTTTGTTCTTTTTTCCCCTTCCTTCCCCTTCACCCCACCCCCAGGCTACAATTAAGCATGGTTATATTTATATAAAGATACATACACATGTACATATATGCATATACACGTATACATACATACATATATAAATACATGCTTTCCCTAACAGATTCTACTCTTAATCTTTGTTTTTATGTTGATGTGTATCTCTTATTTCCTATCCCTCCTGACTACTCTACTTTACTTTTACTCACTAACTTGCCCTCCTATTACTTAACCTACCCTTCCCCAAAGATCCCTCCCTTATACTTCAATTCCCACTAATCTAAACACTCTTCTATATACTCCTTTAACCTATTCCCTCACCCTCCCCTCTAAAGATCCCTCCATTATCCTCTCCCCCACTCCCTATACCCTTAGTATTGTATTTCTTTCTAAATTTAGAAGACTTTTATACTCTTCTAGATGTATAAGTATTGTTCGCCTCTTAAACCCGTTCCTGATGAAAATAGGTTTCCAGACTAACAGCTCTCCTTCCCCATCTAATTCTTCTGTATTGGTTCTTCCTCTTGTACCTCATTTGTATAAGACATTTATTCTTTTTAGCCATTCCTGATAGTTTTACTTTTTGAAGTCATATCATGCTCACATCTATACCAATCTTTCTTATGAACTATTCAATTATTAATAATCTTAGACATACATTGTCCATTTTGCATACATAAAAGGTAAAGCATCTGTCCTTATCGAGTCCCTTGTAATTGGTCTTTGGTATATACCTTACGTTTCTCTCAGATCTTATATGTCAAATCTTCTATTGAGTTTAGGTTTGTTTGTTTTTTTGTTTTTTTTTTAACAAATTCTGGAAGTCTAATAATTCATTAAATGTCTTTTTTTTATTCAGAATTATGCTTAGCTTTGCTGGGTATGATATTTGCAGCAAGAAGCCCAGTTATTTTGCTCTTCAAGATATAATGTTCCAATACCTTTGGTCTTTTAGTGTTGCCACTGCTAGGTCTTGTGTGATTCTAATTGTGGCACCGCCATTTGTAAATTGTTTTTATCTTGTTGCCTGTAATATTTTATCCTTGAGCTGGGGCTTTCAGAATTTGACAATAATATTCCTATGGGTTTTCCTCATAGGATCTCTTTCAGGTGGTGATCAGTGGGTTTTTTCTATTACTACTTTCCTCTCTTGTTCTAATGCTTCAGGACAATTTTCTTTAATTATTTCTTGTATTATTGTATCAAGATTCTTTTTTTGATCCTAGCTTTCAGGTAGTCCAACTATTCTTATGCTTTCTCTTCTTGATCTCTTCTCCACATCAATTGTTTTTCTTAGGTGTTTCACATTCTCTTTCATTTTTTCATTCTTTATATTCTGTTTTATTATTTCTTGATGTCTTATAATTTCACCGGCTTCCCCTTGGCCAATTCTGATTTTTAAGGAGTCATTTTCTTCTTTAAGATTCTGGATCTCCTTTTCTATCTGATTGACTTTCTTTTCATAATTTTTTCTTAGATTTTTTTTAATTTTTCCTCAATCTCTCTCATTTGATCTTTAAAGTCTTTTTTAAGTTCTATGAATTGCAGGTGACCATTTGACATTATGCTTTGGGGTAGAAAAGGGTTTCTTTGCTTCACTATCCTCCTCTGAAGATGAACCCTGGTCTTTTCTATTCCCATTGTAACATTCTATGGTTGGTTTCTTTCTCCTTTGCCTGTGCATTTTATAAATAGCTTAACTTTTGTAATCACCTCTAGTCCTGGGGTATGAGGGCTGGTGCCTCTAGCCTCAGATCCTCTTTCAGTTCTCCTCTCCCATCTTGAACTGGAAACAAGACCTCCAGCCTCCTGTAAGTGCCCACAATCAGCGGCACCCCCACCCCACTGCTTCTACCCTCACTGGCTTCACCATGTCTTTGCAGCACAGCTGGGTCTGGAATTCCTATAGAGGTCCTTGATCTTCCCTGGCTCAGATGCCCAATTCCCCTCATTACCCCAAGGGTAAAAGTTCCTGTAGCTGGGGCCAAGGCAGCTTCCCAACCCAGCTAACCTTAGGGCTTGCTGCTTGTTATTTAAGCAGTCCCTAACCTGGAGGTGTTTACTCTTCACAGGGACCAAAACTTGTCCAGGGATTTTTCTTCAGATCTTTTCTGATTATCTTAGGAGGACCCCTATTCTGCCCCTTCTCTTATTTATTTTTACCACCCTATGTTTGTCCTGAGCTGTTGTTTTATCTCTTTTGTGGAGAAAAATTTGAGAGCTTGGAATTTTCTGACCTACTCCACCATCTTCCCAAAATTCTCTCCCTGTCTAGGGTATTTTTTTAAAAAAACCTATTTCTTCAGATCTCTTCTTTGGCACACAGTATTCTATTCCCCTCCTATAGCTTATGCTTGTATTATTCAGATTTCCTTTCCCTTATATTTGTTTTTCTCCTTTTTAACATTATTTTTTTAAATTTTGAGTTCCAAATTCTCTCCATCACTTCAGGCCCTCCTCCATCCATGGAGAAGGCAAGCAATATGATATCCATTATACATGCGAAATCATACAACATATTTCTAAATTATCCATGTTGGAGGAAAAAAAGCAAGAAAAACAAAGTGAAGAAAAATATACTTCAATGTGTATTTGGAGTTCATCAGTTCTCTCTGTGGAGGTGGGTAGCATTTTATATCCTGAGTCCTTTGAAATTGTCTTTGATCATTATGTGGGTCAGAGTAGCTAACCTTTGCATAGTTGATCATCATTATACTAATGTTATTACTATGTACAATATCAACCTAGTTCTGCTCACTTCACTTTGCATCAGTTCATATAAATCTTCCCAGGTTTTTTTTTCTGAAATCATCCCCCTTGTCATTTCTTATAGCACAGTAGGATTCCATCATAATCACATACCACAATTTGTTCAACCATTTCCCAATTGATGGGCATCCCCTCAAATTCCAATTCTTTTCTACTACAAAAAGAACTGCTGTAAACATTTTTGTAGTCAGAAGTCCTTTCCTTTCTCTCTGACCTCTTTCAGATACAGACCTCATTGTGGTATTGGTATGTCAAAAGGTATGCACAGTTTTATGGTCCTTTGGGCATAGTTCCAGATTGCTCTCCATAATGGTTGGACTGGTCCACAACTCTACCAACAGTACATTAGTGCATCTATTTTTCCACATCCCCTACACCATTTACCATTTTCCTTTTCTGTACTAGCACAGTGGATAGAGTACCAGGCTTGGGGACAGGAAGATTCATCTTCCCAAGTTCAAATCTGGCCTCAGACACTAGTTGTGGCACCCTGGAAGGCACTTAACTATTTGCCTCAGTTTCCTCATCTGTAAAATGAGCCAAAGAAGGAAATGGCAAACTTCTCCAGTATCTTTGCCAAGAAAATCCCAAATGGGGTCACAAAGAGTGAGACATGACTGAAAAATGAACAACAAAAATAAACATTTATTATGTGCCAGACACTATGCTAAGCACTGGGAATACAAACACAAAAGAGATAACCACCTTGCCTCAAGGGTCTTATAATTGAATAAAGGAAGACAAAGGAACCTGGAAAGAGGGAAGGAGAAAAAGAGCTTGGCTAGGGGCATAGAGAATTACAGAAGAGTGCAATCTGGTGAGAAATAAAGAGATAACTGGCCTGGGCCCCATCACTAAGTGGAAGTTCTGGGAGGAGCTCTCTCCCTCCCAATCAGAGGGATAGACCCCAGGAGAAATGGGAAGCTCCAGGGTAGAAGTGATCTTGCAGAATAAAGAGGTTTCTGGGGCATGATGGAGAAGGCCAGAGAAGTACAGCCTCTCTGCTGTTAGTTTATTGAGTTTTTACCTTGGTTGGGCTCTTGGTATCCTAGATTGTGAAGATAGTTAAATTTGCACCTAATTCCTATTGTGATTTGATAGCTCACAAAAAAAATCTAGTCCTGCATTACGTTGGTCATATGACCCAGAAAAAGTAATATAAATTACTTTTTCTATACTCCCTTCTGAATTTCCTTCCTTTTCCTTTTGTGCATTTTTGAAAATCTTTCAATGGTCCACTTTTGGGGAGGGAAGGAGCTCATCACTATTGCTAACCAACCTACCATAATAATAGAGAAAGAATGAGTAGAAAACTCTTCTAACAAAGACTAGTTAAGTAAAACAAATATGCACTGTGTACATTTACAGAAACATGTTTCTGTACCTTGCATCACTTATATCTCTCAGAATATAAATAATATGCTTTTCATCAAATGCCCAATATAATCATATTTGATCATTGCTTTGATCAGTGTTCTAACTTAGAGTGACATAAGTTTTCTTTACCATTCCAATGTTTACTATATAATTTTTTTCTCCTGGTTCTACTGTCTTCACTTTGGATCAGTTCATACTATCTAAGAACCTCAAAACCTCATTTCTTATAATTCAATAATACTCCAAACCATTATAAGGTATCCAGCCTATGGTGGGGGGGTAGGACCATGGATGATGCCTACACTCACATCCAAGTGCTAGTAGGATTGCTAGAAAGCTACTAGTCTTGTCAGGCTTTCTAGTGAGAAGTCCAAAGCCATCAAACTTATCCAATAGAAGCCCAGGAAACAGAGTAAGTACGCAACTATACCCTCCATCTCCGTCTTGGGTCACCTGTCTACATGGGCAAGTGGAAGAATGTCAGAAAAAGTCAAAGTCAGCCAACCTAGCCTGTCACAGGAAGGGACAGCTATGTACAGAATCTTTATATATCAATGAACAGCATTGGATACTCCAATGAAGGCTCACAGAGCTGATAGAAACACAGAGAATGAAATTTTAGCAACTGTAGGTTGACTTCTTAATGGGGTGGCAGCCCTGGTTCCAAAGCTTCTAAGACATGTTTTTATTCTGTAGTCACTGCACCCTCAACTTCAAAAAAATAGTTACTACAACTCATTATTCTTTTCCTGGAAATACAGGAAATCTGCTGACTCCAAACACCAGGCATACCAGCTTCCATGTACATGTCTCAGTTCTCTTTGTAGCAGTTTAAGACTGTGAGCCAAAAATGCAGGAGAAGCCATCCTTTCATTCTACCTCTCAGCTTCCTTTGACTTAGAAAAGTCTTACTATAGGCAAACCTTTCTGGCCCTACCTCCAGACCCCAAGCAGAGGGGGCAAAGAATCTAAACCTATCACCATATGGGCAGCTGACACTGATAGCTATTCTTTACAAGGCATTTATAAGACATGGAAGGTGTCAAAATGCATGCCAACTCTGTCACCTTCTAGGTTAGGGAACCACACAAGCTGGCTCCTATTCCCTTCTTCTGGTGTACCTAGGAATAGTGGCCCATGGTGTCAGCATTGAGTTTTGTCCAGTTCTGCCCCTGCATTTTCTCATTTGATAATTAATATGGCAAACTCCAAACTGGAGATAGATATGAATACACACACATGCATTAGATTTGTTTAAAACCCATGAAATCCCTTCTCTTGGTGATTACATAAAAGGGTAGCAAGGGGTATGTTTATTTAAAATGAATGCATTTTAAAAACATCTTCAGACATTTCCCAGGGCATATTTAGGCAATTCTAACTTCTTGTGGGTCTCCACCTGGGTTGGGAGGCTTACATGCCTGACTGGGTTCTCTAGATGCCCTGAAGCTGACTTCTTGCAAAGGAAATATCTCAGGAAACAGCCAGCTCAATATCTCCATACCAGAAAAGGCGGTGGCATATAAAGCTCAGAATCAAGATATGAAAGAAGAACTCAGCCCCTGTGGCATAAGAAAAATAGGATTAGGAATGAGACCTTAAAATATTCTGGGAAATAGTTATTTCCTCACCTCCATCCCAAAAGCTTAGGAGTCTCTTCCCACCTGCCACCATGTTCTTGATATCTCCCTCATCCAATCTCTAGGATGTTTGGGCTTCCCCAAGGTGACACTAATCTCTTTAATATTCTCTATGTTTTTGTGTACCTGTCTTGTCTTAGGGACTGGAACTTGACCTGAGATTTCATTGGTATAAAGAATACCCAGGTTCAAAAATTCCCTATACCACGACAAATAAGCATCTGACTTGAAAACTGTGAACTTAGAGTTTCCTGGTCCCTTAGAGGTTAAATGACTTGCCAATTGTCAAACAGCCAAAAGGTCTCAGAGTCCTGAAGACCTGAACCCAGGTCTTCCTGGTCTATAGGACAGCTTTCTATTCTCTACCACAAGCTGCTTCTTGTATTCCCTCCCCTAAATAAGCTTGAATGGCTCCCCAAGGTAGATGGCCTAATGCTACACGGCTATCTGTCATGTGCCTCTTCTGGGTCTCCTCCTCAAATTTCAGTCTTTACTTATGAAGTCTCACCCTTGCTTCTCTCTAGGTACTTACCTAGAAATGGAACCCAGTAGAAGAGTCCAGTAATACCATCCTGCATTGTGGAAGTACTACTTTCTTGGTCAATCACAGGAAGTAGAAAGAAAGTAAGACCATCAGAATCCAATGAGTATGGTACCCTGCAGGTAGGGAAAAAATATTTCCAAATATGGTCAAGAATAAACAAGTAAATATGTACTAAGTGCATAGTATAACAATGCTCTGGGGCAGGGATGAGGAACCTGCAGCCTCGAGGCCATTTGTGGCTTTCTAGGTCCTTGGATGTGGCCTTTTGACTGGGTCCAAGTTTTACAGAACAAATCTTTTTATTAAAAGAATTTGTTCTGGGAAGTTTGGATTCAAGGTCTTTACTTGAGGACCTAGAGGGCCACATGTGGCCTTGAGGTTGCAGGTTCTCCACCCCTGCTCTGGGGAGATATGAAGGTCAAAAACCAAAAGTCTCTGCCCTCAAGTAGCATATATTCTCTAGGGCAATATAATAGGCATGTAGAAAAGTTTATAGAATTAAATGTAAGGTAACACTAGGAAGAGAGTAGACAGGGAAGGGGCAATATTCATGAAGGATTCTAATAAATAATTGTCCTTTAGCTGAGATTTGAAGGATATTAAAAAATTCTTTAAAGTGAATGCAGGTAGAGAATGTATGATAGACATGACAATGGGAAATAAAGTATTGTGTGTAGACCAGCAAAATAATAATAACAATCATAATAATCAAGTTTGATTGGGCCATGGAATAAGTCAGTCATCTAGCATTAATTAGGTGCCTACTATGTGCCAGGCACTGTGCTAAGCTCTAAGGATACAAGCCAAAAGAGGGTAGGAGGGGAGAAAAGGCCAAAAACTTGAGAAATTTCAGTGATGGAAAACAGTAAGTTTTCATTTGTAAACAAAGGAAATTCAAGAAGTTACTTGTGACTTTAGGGGGTAGGGATGTGTATAGAAATATACTTTCAACATCAGCTACAGACGGAAAGCCTAATGCCTAATTATAGCACCTGTAGGTGGCAATTCAAGTATCACAAATAAGAACTAGAAATTATCTCTCAAATATCCTTAGGAAAAAAGCTTGGCTGATTACATTTGGAGGCTAGTGGACATGGAATTGGAAAGGAAGGGAAAAGGATTTTTCCATCAGTATCCCTCAACAGAAGTCACTGACCACAGCTTGCCTGCAGAAGACACTCACCTCTCACAGCTAGTCAATAGCTGTGCAGATCCAAGGTTGAAAGCTGAAAGGGGTCCTCAAGTTCCTTCTCAAGTTTCTTAGTCCTTAGCTATGGACTCTACATAGGTCCATCTATGGACGGATATAGGTACTGTCTCCTCCTATCTCTTGCTTTGTAGTTTCATTAAAGTGTTGTCTTCCCCCATTGGGGTGCAAGCTTTTTGGAGGCAAAGACTATTTTTCTTTTTGCTTAACACAGTGCTTGACATATAGGAAGTACTTAATAAGTGCTTGTTTTAACTTGGGGAAAAAAAAACAGAAGACATTATCCAGTATGAAAAAATAATGCCTCCAATTGGCCAAATACCAGAAAGAATAGAAGCTGGAGCTCATAAATGCTAATTTCACAAACTTTCAGCTTATGATCTAACTTCTACATGTAGATATTTGGGTAGGACCTTAAGTATTTATAGCTCTACAAGGAGCCAATCATTCAAAATGAAGGCATAAAATAAAAATATAAAGTTCACCCATTTACCTAATTCTTCTTGGGCCCAAGCCAGACACACTAAAATTCTCAGCACTCCTTATCCCAGAAGAGACTTTGTGACAACTGATTCCAGGGCAAGGTTGCCGACCTAAACATGAAATAGTAATCAGTGAGGAGTACCATCAACTCAAGAAAATTAGTACCTGATGCTCCACTAAGGTGTCTCCAAAGATGTAATCCCTCTGATGACCCTAGGAAAGCCTCTCCTACCTTATGAAGACTAAGACCTCCCCTACCGACTCGGGTGATCTGAGTCAAAGGACCTAATAATAGGAAAATATGCCACTTGCATACATCTATTGAACAAAAGCCTCAAGAAGGCACAGACAGTGGCTTCACTAGGACTTTTACAGTGCCTAGTATAGTGTTGTACATATAATATAGATTCAAGGAGTTCATGATAATCTATGTACTCTGCATTGGGCAAGAGTGATATTGATGCCCAAGACACAAATGCAGACAAGAAAGATAACTGCAAAATAATAAAAAAAAAAGCCCTTCAAGAGAACAGAGCTTGACTTCAAGAATTTCTGGAGAAAATGAAAATATCTTTTAAAATATTATTAATGAAATTATAGCACTAGAGGAAAGAATTGCAAAGGAAATGAGAGCTCTGGAGTAAAGACCTAGAGGGAGAATTAATAGCTTAATACAAGAGACACAAACTTTATCCAAGAAATGAGTGAAGATGGCAGAGTAGATAGAAACAGTACAGCACAGTTCCCTCTATAACTACTCAAATAGAAATCCAGAAAGAGCACCAGAGTGAGTTGAGATCAACAAATCTAAGAAAAAATCATACGGAGTATTTTTTTCTAGCCAAGGTTACCATAGAGAGGTTGCACACAGAGGTCTGTGGACACTGAAGATATAGTCGGGAAGACATAGTCATGAAAGACATAGTCAGGAAGATCAATGACACCGAGCTTTGCAACACTCAGCCCAAAATAGGGCACATAGCAATGGCCTCATGTAAAAAGATGTCCCAGATCCAAAAGTGATAAACCTGATGCTGTGCGGATAGCAGCAACCAGCACTAAGTGATAGTTCAGTTACTCCTACACTATTTCTAAGTCTGACATCCAATGGATACTGAAGAAAGGGTCAACTTAGACTAGATCAACCTGGACAAGGAGCAATTAGTCACAGGCCTGAAGCTGTTTCCTGTGCATGAAGCAGGAACGGGAGTGAACAGATGCCATGTGGTTCTTAGTCAGGAATATAGTCTTAGATTCAACCTCCAGCTCAGTCTGAAGACTTCAGCTAAGTAATTGGGGCAGAGAACTGAGATTAAGCAGGAGCTTGCAATTCTATTATTCTGAAAATGCAGAGCCTGCAAGGTAGGTGACATTAGATTGTGATCTCCTTGGAGGCAGGGCCTGTCTTTTGCCTTTCTTTGTATCTTTTGTACTTAGCACAGTACATGATACATATTAGTCAATTAATAAATATTTACTGACTGACATATCCCTCAGCCAGTCGTAGTCTACTGGAGATCCAACCAGGAGCAAGCCTAAAGTAATGTTGCCCAAAACCAAAGCAAGTCTACACAGCTTTTAAAGGTCAAGCCAGGAGGAAAGTGATCAGATTTCTCCCTGTATCTGACTGCTTTGGAACACTGAAGATCTGCAGATGTCCTGTGTGAGCTTCTGAGATCCTTAGAAAAAGTGGCACAGCATGCTTGGAGAAAGCAGAAGCAAGACCCAAGAGAATATAAAACATAACTAAACAAGCCTCAGGTATTCACTCTGGAAATGCCCAGAACCTGGCCATAATACAAAGCCCCAATTAGAAAAGTTATACTGTAAGAATCACACACACACACACACACACACACACACACACCTGCACAAATACTGCCATAATAAAGAGATACTATGATAAGAGGAAAATCCGATAAGCCCAAAAGAGGAAAATTACTTCAAAACAACTATAAGCAAAGACTCAATGAGAACCACAACTTGAACACAAAGTCAGCTGACTTTGGGTCCAAGCTGTAATTCTTCCAAAATTCCTACAAGAAATGAAGCAAGAATTTTAAAAAGAGCTAAATTTTATTTTATAAATTAAATGAAATTGCTGCTTGAAAATAAATTACACTTTTAGGAGAAAGACTTGGAAGAATAGCTTAGTAGAGGAGGTACAAACCTGAGTCAAGTGGCAGACTTTTTGAAAATTACAATGAATTGAAAAGAAGTTAATTACTCCATAAGACAATAAAAAACTAGAACAAAGGCAAAATGAGAAAATAAAAGAAAATGTAACATATAATACCAGTATCTCATATTAAAAACTGACCTGGAAAGTCAGTCAAGGAAAGAGAATGTGAGAATCACTGGGCTATCTGAAAGTCAAGACCAAAATAAGAGACTGGACATCATATTTGAAGAAATCATGAAAGAAAACTTACCAGATGTATTAGATCCAGAGAGCAAAGTGAAAGCAGATAGAATCCTAGTCACTGGTCACCTACTAAAAAGAATCTCAAACTGAAAAAGCCCAGGAACATCATAACAAAATCCAGAGCTTCAAAGTCAAAGAAAAAAATACTTTAAGCAGCAAGATAAAAATAATTCAAGTACTAAGGAGCCAAAAATCAGAATAATACAATATTTAGCAGCTACTATCATAAAGGAGGAGAAATATTCCAAAAGAAAAAAGATATAGAGTTATTATCCAGAACAACTTATTCCACAAAACTAAGTGTAATCCTATGGGGGAGAAAGGGAGTAGATCTTTCCTGTAATAGAGGACTTCCACATAATCCTGATGAAAAGGCTAAAGTTGAATATATACATTGAAAACCAAATGGGAAATCTGTTGTACCCATGAGCTATCTTTGTGGCAAAAAAACTCCTCCTCCCCCAGTTCATCCTGTGTATTTCTCAGGTCATGATTCAGGAGGTCTATCCTAACAAAGATGTATTAGAAACCATTCTTTGAAACAAGAGCACAAGATATACAGTATGGACTTGGGCAGTCCATTCATTTTCACCTTCAGATACCCATTGTTTTGAGAAGTCTTCCTATAAGCAAACTCTTCTACTTCCCCCAACCAATGTAGAAGGATAAAGACTCCAAGGCTGATGCAAGAAAGGGTTGCTGGCACTACCTGTTCCTTACTAGGCACGAAGGGTCCCGGGAAGGTGCTAACATGACATGTCACTTTTGTCACCTATTGGGTTGAGAAGCCAGGAAAGTTGAGCTGTGTTCCCTTCTCCTAAGATGTTCAGTAATAGTGGCCCATATATTCAGCATGGAAGTTTGCCCAGTGTTTTCTTTATATTCTCTTATTTTGTCATTAACATGACATTAACACTAAATTACATAAACTGAGCCACACACGTAAGATGTCGTAATAACCATGCAGCTGCTTCTCCAAGAGATAATAAAAGGAACAGATAACATGAGATTTGTTTATTTAAAAGAAATAAATGTTTAAAACTAAATGAGGAGCTTCCCAATATATGTGTAGGCAATTCTAGCTTTCCAAAGGGTCTCCACCTGAGTTATAAGCATCATAGCCATAGGGCTATTTGGAAGTCCTGAAGCTAAATCTGGTTAACAGAATGTCTCAAATAACAATCAGTCCAATACCTTGCTTCCAGAATATAACAACAGAGATCAAGTGGGGGATGAGAAGTAAGCCCCTGTGGGAGGAAAAAAAAAAGATAGAATTAGAAAGCAAACCCTGTCATTGGCTGATTTGTGTTGTGAGACAGTGGTATCAAATTCAAATAAAAATGAGGGTCACTAAGCTATAGATAAGGATCCCTAGTGGCTGAATGTTGACTTAGAAAACCACATATTAACATTATCTATAGTCTATACTCTATTGTATTTTTATCTATTTTGTTAAATATTCCCAATTACATTTTAATCTAGTTGTGTTGAACTCAGAAATAATGATGTAAGAAATAGGGTTAATTCTTCACTTCCAGTGCCATGGCAGTAGAGTCTAATACTTACTACCATAGCCTTTACATTTCCTTCTCCTGATCCCTCATAGTATTTGGTTCTTCTCTGAGGCACAACTCTTCTCCTTGGTATTCTCTATGCCCATGGACACATATTTATGTTAGGGATGAGAACTGGACCTGTGATGTTATTGGCATTGGAACCTCATTGGTTAAAAAAAAAAAGTCTCTCAATAAGAAAAGTTAGCTCCTGCACTAGAGCTTGTAGAATTAAAGAGTTCTGAAGGATACTGAGAGGTTCAGCATCTTGTCAATCGGAATAGAGGTATGACTTGAATCCCCATCTCCCTGGCTTCCAGGTCAGTTTATCCACTCTGCCAAACTACTTCCTATCTCCCCTTCTCTAAAGAAGCATGACAGATGCCCCCAAAGTAAACAGTCCAAGAGCCACAGAGCTCTGTCACTTGGCCTTTGGTCTAGACCTCCTAGGGTAATTCTGACAATGAGTCCTCACTCACCTAGTTCCTTCAGGTAGTTTCATATTCTCAAGCAGGTTGTTCCCTAGCAGGTGATTTGAGTCTGGTTCCCAATAGGTGGGTCTGCTGACACTGTGTTCAGTCCTTTTGGCAACATTCTTTTGATCTGACATGAGAGCAGACACTACAGAATTCTGGAAACTTCGTTTCCTGGGGATGAGGAAAAATGTTGCCCAAGTTCATGCATTGAATATATACTAAGTAGATACTAAATGCAAGACTCTGGGGCTAAAATCAAAGGCAACAAAACAATGTTCCCTGCTGTAGGTTAACAAACATTTATTAATACCTATTATGTTCCAAGCACTGTGATAAGTGCTGGAGACACAAAGAACAGCAAAAGACACACCCTACTGTCAAGGAATTGATATCTAATGGGAGAGACGTCAATAAATAAACATTTATTAAGCACCTACTACATGCCAGGCACTGTACCAAGTACTAGATATCCAAAAAGAGTCAGAAGACAGTCCCTGCCTTCAAGGAATTCACAGTCTAATGGAGACAACATGCAAACGATAGAGAATAAATTAGAGGTAGTCTGAGAGGGATTAAAGAGATTGAGATCAGAGGACTCGGAAAGGTTTCTTGAAGAAAGTGGGACTTCAGCTGAGATTTGAAAGAAGCTAAGAGGCAAATGAGGCAGATATGAGGAGGAAAAATATTCCAGGCATGGGAGAAAGCCAGTAAAAATGCTCAAAGTAAGGAGGTGGAATATTGTGGTCCAGGAATAGCAAGGTGGCCAGTATCACTGGATTACGGAGTATGTGGAAGGAAGGAAGTTATAAGAAGACTGTAGATGTAGGAGGGGATGGGTTAAAAAGGGTACTGAATGACAATTGTGGTCACACCTGCATTTCAGGAAGATTAATTTGACAGTTGAATGGAAGATGGACTAGAGTGGGGAGGGACTTGAGTCAGGGAGACCACCCACAGGGTATTACAATACTCTAGTTATGAAGGGGTGGTGTCAGTATCAGAGGACAGAAGGAACTTATACTAAAGATGTTACAAAGGAAGAATCTACAGGATGTGGCAATTGATTTAAAACGAGAGTGGGGGCGAGAAAGAAGGATGAGTTGAGGATGATACTCCTGGGTTGTAAGCATGGGTAACTGGGAAGATAGTTGTATCTTTGACAATAATGGGAAAAATTCAAAAGAGGGGAGGTTTGGGAGGGAAAATATTGAGTTCACTTTGGGATATGTTGAGGTTTGGACCCCATGATATAGCCGCTCATCATCTCATACCTGGAGCATTTTAATAGCCTGATAGTTTTTCTTCCCACCTCAAGTTTCTCCCCATTCCAATCCATTTTCCACAGACATGCAAATTGGTCTTCCTGAATCTGACCACAATTGTCTTTTAATTCCCTTTATACCTTGTCATCTTCCTACCTGTCCAGTCTCTAGACTGTCTATAGGACAGTTTGAGATTCCCAATAAGCATTTGAAGATGTGAGACTGGAAGTCAAGAGAAGTTTGGGCTGGATAAATAGATTTGAGAATCATCAGCATAGACATGATAATTGAATCCATGGAAACTTTTGAGATCACTAAGCAAAGTTCTATAGTGGGCAATGAAAAGAAGAGCCAAGACCGAACTTTGAGGATCACACACACACGGTTAATGAGAGTAAGCCGGGTAAAGATTCAGCAAAGAAGACTGAGGACTGAATGAATAGAAAGGAGGAAAATCAGAATGGTGCCATAAACACCTAGACAGAAGAGAGTATATCAAGGAGAATTCAGAATCAAAAGGTACAAAGAGGTCAAGAAGGATGAGGATTGAGAAAATGCCATTAGATTTGAGCATTAAAAAATCATTGATAACCCTGGAAAGAGCAGTTTTAGTTGAATGATGTGATCAAAAGCCAGACTATAGAAATTTTTAAAAGAGTAAGAGAAAGTAAGTAGAGATATACCAATTTTAGACTGCCTTCTCAAAGACTTTAGCCACAAAAGAAAGGAAAGGTAGAGGATAATAGTTAGAAATTCAAGGAAGAGTTTTTTGAGGATGGAGGATGCAGTAAGAAAGCAACCAGCAAACAGGGAAATGTTGAAGATTACTAGGAGAGTAGGGATGAAAGACAAGGTAATCTAACAGAAAAGAAGGAATTGAATCTCTTGTACACATAGAATGGTTGACCTCAGGAATAAGAAGAGGTACTTTTTCATTTGAGATAGGGTGAAGGAGTAGATGGTAGTGGAAGGCATCAAAATGATTAAGGTGAAAAAGAGGAGTGAAAAGGAATCTCTTAGTAGATGGCCTCACCTTTTTCAATTAAATGCAAGGTATGATGCTCAGCTAACAGGGTAGAGAAGGCTACCGCGGGAGATTTGAGGAGAGATGAAAATATCTGGAAAAGCCACAGTAGTGATTTTATTAGGGAGATGTAAAAAAAAATGTCTTGGAACAGTTATGGGCATAACATAAAATAAGTTTGTAGTGGACCCAGTCAGCATAGTTTCGTGATTTTCTCTAGGACTTTTTTCAGAAGCATGTCAGTAAGAATGAAAACAGTGGATAGTTAGAGCAACCTAAGACTGAGGCATGGCCGGAAAGATGAGTGTTAAAATAGGAGGACAGGGGACTGTCAAGAAGACAGAATAGAGTTGAACTGGTTCACGAATGGGTCAAGGTAGAGAAGGGAGAAGAATATAGCCAGTGCAGAAATGATGGTCTGGGAAAGAACTTATGGATGTTGGGATTGGAAGTCATGATGACAATGAAGAATAGGCTTTAGGGTTATAAGGTAGAAGGAGAAGTAAAATTACAGTAGGTTGTGATCAAATAAGGAAATTATAGAATTTATGAATGCAAAACCTGCAGATTTCCATTTGTGGAATCAGTTATGGAGGTCAACATGGAAGTAAAGTACTTGTAAGTGAAAGCACCTCATGTACCACCGGGGGACATAACATGCATTTTGAAAACTTTATACAAACTAGAGAAAAAATAATTAGGAGACTGTTGTACTAGGGGCTAGGATCTATTTAGAAAAGCTTGCTGTAGATGGAGTTGTCTGTGTCATTCTTTGAAAGAAATTAAAGATTCTAAGAAGCAAGTGGAGGTGTGGAGTTGGACTGAACTATAGAATTCATGAAGGAAAATAATGTAAAATAAAAGTTATAGAATCTGGTTGGGGCCAGATTGAAAAAATCTTTAAAATCTAAGAAGCTACGGTCATGTTCCATTATTCCTAGGACCCTTCAGTCCTTCTTCCCATTTTGCCAGCCCTGAGGATCTTTCTTATGGACATTTTAAATAGACACCTTATGTTGGTCAATCACTCTTTCCCTGTTACAAAGTAGAAAACATGGAACTTCCAGTTTGAAGAGTTCAAAAGGACCTTAACACATCTTGCATTAAGCTCCTTAAGGATAGCAGCTTTGGGGGATGGAGGAAGAGAGTGCTTTTTAATATCCCAAGTAGTTAGCAGAGTGCTATGCATACAATAGGAGCTTAATAAAACCTTGCTGAATTGTTTCATTTTACAGAGAAAAAAAGGCAAATAAAACAAATCACTTAGTCACACAAGAAACTCAGTAGTATTGTTTCAATCCTGGTTACGCCAGCTTCTGGCTCCAAATGTAAGATTTCTGTCTACCATCTTGCCTTTCTGTTGTCAATCTTATGTTTTGTTGAGGACTGATGGAAATATAAACTAATAAGAAAGAGGAGAGCTAAGCCAGGACAACTTTTCAGTTAAAACAAGCAGAATAGTTTGATATTAACCGGTACAGTAACAGAAATCCCTTCTGTACTGTACTCACCTGTATACTATACATGTCAAAGGGAACTCGAGTGCTGGACGATAAACGCTTCTATTGCGTCGTTCATAGTAGAGACTACATTCATACCTGGTGTAAGTTTCAAAAACCTGAAGGTCAGAGAGATACTATTTAGAAGAAGGTGCTCAGTTTTATCCCTTGGACCCTTAAACCCGTGCCCACATGTCAACTCCCAAATTTACTCTTTCAATCATACCCCTTCACTTCTCCAATTTGTGATCTTCCTTTAGTCAACTGGCTCCTTCTCTACTGATTACTAACATGCCAGCATTCCTTCCAGCCTGAAACTCAATCCTAGTATTCCTTTCAAGACAGTACATTTTTTTTTATCTTTCGCAACTAACTTCAGAGAATATCCATTGCTCCACATTCCCACCTCCTTCTGCCTTCTTGATTTCTTGTAATCTGACTTCTAAATCTACCACTTGAATGAAACTAGTCTCTTCAAGGATGTCAGTGATATATTATTTACCAAGACCACCGGCCTCCTCTCAGTCATTCGATTGCCTTGATTACATTTGAAACTGTTGATCACTTTCTCTTTTGAGCCACTCATTCTTCCCTGGGTCCTCATGGGGCAACTACTGTATGGTCCTCCTAATTCATGAACCATTGGTTTTCAGTCTTTATTTTCAGATCATCCTTTTCCATCCTTTCCCTTCTCTTTTCCTTCCCTCCATGTCAGCTCCCATGAGTTCAATTTTCAACAAATGGAAATTCACAAGCTTCAAGTATCTCCTGACTTCTCAACTCATCTAACCATCTCTTAGTCATCTCCACCTAAATGGCCTATCAAGCTTGACAATTCCAAATTAGAGGTCATTGTATTCCCCTTTGAACTATTCCTTCTATACTCCCTAATTCTGTTAAGAGAATCATAATTCTACTGGTAATTCAGGAAGACTACTTCAATTTTGGATCAGTCAGTGAGAAGCCATCACGAGTAATCAATATCACACTTTAGCTCTTTGTAATAGAGGAACTTTCAGTTACAATGCATCTGAGGTATTTCCTCAGGGACTAATAGTGACCTGGGAGACGCTGTCCTGAGTGATCGATCCTCTCCCACACTTCATTTGACAGGTTCGGCACCAACCAGGGAGTGGATCTGATTCAAGATCAGCAGACTTCCCTTCCTGGGATAGTCCTAAACCTAAAGACAACTAGAGTTCCAACAAGGACCTGGCACGTAAGGAGAGAACCTGTGATGTGTTCAGACTGAATTTTAAAAATTAGCTGCAAGGGTATTGAGTTTGCCTCAGCTGAGATCCTAAGGCCCAAAGAAAACCACCTCAGCCTAACATTAAAAGCCAGTGAACTCATAAGCTAGTTATTCCCTCTGCCTTAGGAGATGGAACCAGGGCTGAGAATAGTGGTCAAGGGCAAAACACTGCCTCTTCATCTCCTGCTTTGATTGCCCCCCAGGCCTTAGTAAGCATAATACCTAGAAGGAAATTCAGTTTGTTTTCCACTTAGATACGTATGTTATAGGGTAACAGATAGGTCCAGAAAGACATGGGGTAGATTCAACACAGGATTGCTAACGTGGTCATCTCTTACCATTTTCTTGATCCCACAGTGTTTCACAAGGTATTGTAGCTCAAACTCATCTGGTAGCTCTTTAGTAACTGGACAGCCTAACCCAAGAGTCAGCTCTTGTTCTGTCACAAGCACACCATCACCAAACAGATCTTTCTTCACAAACGCCCAGAACACATAATAAGTACATGATGTTCTCACTGTGGAAAGACCAACGAACAATTTGAATCTAACCTTGATCATAATGAATGGCTCCCAGAGGGGCTCAAGCCGGGGGCAGCACCGTTTGATTCTGCAGAGGAAAGAAAAGTGCAGGAAAAACTGATGTGAGGCATTAATAGGCTTTAATGATAGATTAAACCAAAAGGAGGGTCAGAGAGAGGGAGGGAAGAAAAAAGGAAGGATTCGTTAAGTGCCTACTATGTGCCTGGCACTGTGCTAAGTGATTTACAACTACTTCCTTTGATCCTCACAACCCTGGGAGGAAGGTGACATTATCAACCATACTTTACGTTTGGGGAAGCTGAGACAGATAGAAGCGACTTGCCCCGGATCACATAGCTAGTAAGCATTTAAGGCTGGATTCAAACTCAGATCTTTCTGACTCCAGATCTAGAACGTTATTCATTGTGCCACCTTATTTGTTGTCCTTAGTTCTTGAAGAGAACCAAAAAGACATCACTATAATGGGGTCAAGGTACAGTGGGTCCCATGTTGCTGATCAGACCAATATGAGCTCAGAAGGATCCACCACAGGGCAGGCACAAGTAGTCCATAGGAACATTGAGCCACCTTACTGTCTCTGGGTAGGAAGAAAGGGTGGTATGAGTGAGATAGAATTATGAGATTACTGAAGAAACTGAGGCTATTCAGGAAAGAGATTCACTGTAGCAGTAGGAATAGAGGCATTTAAAGGGCTTGATTTCAGACATGATCAGTTGGGAGTAAGGGGCCAGGCATGGGAAAGGATCCTGCTACCAACTGCAAGCGAAAAACTTGAATTTGGACAAGAGGACATTGAGCCAGAGGGCATTCAGACAGGAGATTCAGCCACTGTGGAGTAAAAACTGAAGCCATGGGAATGGGGAGAATCTCACAAAGACAGAGTGAGGAGCAGAAGAGCTAGGGATGTTTGGGAAGGAAACATCTTCAGCGAAGGGGCAGAACCAGGAAGGACAACAAAGGATGACCTCTGATAAGCCACAGGCCTCTCATTAGGCAAAAACAAGGAAAATAGCAACGTGAGATCAGAAGGGCTAGTGCCAAAGAAATTCAGCTTGTCACCTTATCTCTCCAACCTTAAGAAGGCTGAGTAGGAACCAAGTAACAGCTCAACAAGGAACCAGTCATTCCAGGCAATAACAATAGCTAGCATCTTTAGAGTACCTTAAGGTTTGCAAAGCACTTTACATATGCTAACTCATATTTGGAAACAAATAATAAAGCTACCTGATTTTTCTTGGACCCAAACCAGGCAGAAAAGGAGGCACAGGACTCCTAAGGCCAGAAAGGTTTTCATTGTAACCAATCCCAGAGCAAGGCTCCTGACCTCAACACAAAACAAGGAAGTTAGGAGGAGACCCCAGCACTCAGGTGATTTTAAATGTAATGGCCCACTCAGGTGTTTGCAATGATCTACTCTTTCTGGTAGTTCAGGGAGATTTTCAACTGGAATTCCACATTAGCAAGGCATTATTTTATTCATCCCTCATCATTTTTTAAATCTCCTTCTGTTCTAAACACTAAGATACTCCATGTTTGTTTCTGTATGAAATATTGTTACATTGGTCAACTTCTCTACTTCTTAAAGAGGATCAAGTTTTTCCTGATGATTTTTGCTTCGTGATATAGTTTAATATCTAGCTCTGCTAGGCCCCCTTTCTTCCTCCTTTTTTTTAAATATGTTCCTTGGAAACTATTGACCTTTTGTTCCTCCTCCAGTTGAATTTTGGTTTTAATTTTTCTAGCTCTATCAATCACGCCTTTGGTAGTTAGATTGACATGAAACTAAATAGGTAAATTAAATTAAGTGACTTTGTGGAGTATTGCCTCAACCTACCCATGAATAATTAATATTTGTCCAAGCTTTTATATGTGTCATTATTTCCATAAACATATTTTCACAGCTATATGATTATATATGTATGATATATATGTAGCATCTCTACATGTCTTAGTGGGTAGACCGCCAAGGATTTTTTTCTATTCTGTAGTTATTTTAAATGAAATTCATCTATCTCTTCCTGCTATGTTTTGTATGCAATATACTAGAATTCTCATGACATGTTGATTCATTTTATATTCTGCAACTTTGCTGAGATTATTGTTTCAATTTATTAAATTAGCTGACTCTAGGGTTTTCTAAATAAACCATCATCTCATCTGCAAAAAACATCAATTATGTTCCTCCTCACTGCCTCATTTTCTTTTCCTTGACTTATTCTTATAGCTAGCATCTCTAGCAGGGCAGCTAGGTGGCAGAAGTGGCTAGCACACCTGGCCAGGAATCAGGTAGATTCCTCTTCTTGACTTCAAATCTGGTCTCAGAAACTTCCTGACTGGATGACCCTGGGCAAGTCACTTAACCCTGTTTGCCTCCATTTCCTCATCTGTAAAGTGAGCTAGCGAAGGAAATGACAAACCACCCCAGTATCTCTGCCAAGAAAACCCCAAATGGAGTCACGAAGAGTCAGACACTATTGAAAAATTACTGAAAAAGCATTTCTAGCACTATATTAAATCCTAATAGACATAATAGACATTCTTGCTTTACTATGAAATTATTGGAAAAGCTTCTAATTTATCGTCACTATTTATGATGCTGCCCTTGGTAGTAGATAGATAAAGAAAGGTCCATTTATTCCTGTTTTCTGGTCCTTTTACAAGGAATGGGGATGAATCTTAACAAAAGGGTTTTTTCCCCTGTATTTGTTAATATAATAACATTGTTCTTGTTCTTATTATTAATATGGCACATTATGTTAACACTTTTCCTAATATTAGACCAAGCCTGCGTTCTTGGTGTAAATCCACTCTAGTTGTGGAGTATAATTGTTTTAATACTTTTTATCTCTTTGCTAATGTTTAATCCGATTGTGTGTTTGTATTCATTCAGAACGCTAGTCTATGGTTTCTTGTTAGATTTCTGCCTCAGATTAAATGATCTATCTCTTTTTCTATTATTCATTTCATGCAAGTTGTTGGTTTTATTATCATATAATCTGGCAAATAATTTTTAACGATTTTTTGGTTTTGATATTCTTTTCATTTTCACGTTGGTAATTTGGTTTTCTGCTTTAAAAAAATTATCTGATGATATTTTTAAATCTAGTTTTATTTGTTAAGTAAATGTTTGGGTTTTTGGTTTGGTTAATCTAGTTTTTATTTTCATAACATGGATTGGATCAAGTGTAGAAACAGAATTAGAATCTAACTCCAGTGTTTAATTGGTGTTTTGAATTTATTCATTTTTTTAGTAATTTTTTAAATATATGCTCTGTTCATTGTTCTGTTCTTTTTCTCTTTAGTAGATGAACATGATTAGAGATATGTTTTACCCTAATAATTTCTTTGAATGCATCCCAGATTTTCATTAATAAAAGCATCAATGGCTTATGTGATTTGTCCTTTGAAGGGCCAATTCTTTAGGATTACAAATGTTTAATCTATTATTTTGTACTCAAATGCTCAGTGACCCTTACTTGAGTATCATTTTTATTGCAGTTATCAATAAAAGATGTTTTATATTTCTGCTCGTCAACATATATTTGTAAAATTTCTGCTACCCTCTTTTGATTTATGGGTGAACTAAATCCATTGATATTGACAATTATGATCATTAATTTTCTACTGCCCTTCATCTTACTCTCTTATACTTTTCCCTCTCTTTGTTCCCTACCAGCTCTTTACAAAGAACAAGAAAGGAGTGTGCTGCATCAGTGTTCTATGCCTGAGGTATTAATCTGCTTCTTCTCTGCTGCCACTGTCCTCTTTATCTCCTCCAGATCTCAATCACAGCTTCTCATTCATTCTTTCTTTCCTTTTAAAGCCTCTTCACAATTTCCCTTCTGAGATTAAAGTTTGTTAAGATTTTGACTGATCCCTCCCTGAATCTAGCCTCCCGTGAATGTCCACCCCCAACACCAAGTAACTTTTGTTTCCCTTTTGAGTTAAATATATTTCTATACCCAGCTCTGAGAGAGTGCATGTAATGTGTGCTGCCCTCCTTTGACAGGTTCAGATTCAAATGAGGTTCAAGTGATACCTGTTTTCTCCCTGCCTTCCTCCTTGTTTAGATGCCTTGCCCCCTGTATAAGATGAAGACTTGCCACTTATACTAACCAATCAGGCAAAAGCATTTCTCCCAACTTGTTTCTCCTTTTATTCTTTAGTCTATTGTTTTTCCCCATACTTCCCTTTTTATTCTAAGGTCATCAAAGCTTAACCAAAAATTCCTAGGCCCAGGAGCACTCTCGACCTGGTATACATCCCCAGATCGATTTCTAATAGGTACAGTTACCTTTTTCAGTTCACCCTGGGTCTTAGACACAGCTCTAGGGTCACAGCTACAAGGTGAGTCCAATTCACGCTCCCTGCACAGTGTCATGCCTGTCTTAGCTGGATCTCTGGCCCTTTCTTGCCATAGTACATAGCAGCAACCCCCAGTTGACATCTCCAAGATAAATGGCTACCCACAGGGCCCTCTGCCAGCATACCTCTGTCTTGGCTAAGTCCAAAAAATATATATATCCAAAACAATGTAGAAGGTCAGCAGGAAAGGTCTGTCTCAATGAGGTACAAGGGTAGCACAGGCCAGTATGGGGGTTAAATGTTACAGCAAGCCAACATCAGGCTGCAACCTAACAAGCCACTAATGAGGCTTTGAACACCAGAACAGGCCAGCAGTGAGGCCCCATGCCCCTAGTGCAGGCCACCAATGAAGCCCCACACTCACAGGTGGCCACACAGGCCAGTAGTGACCAATGTAGGCCAGCAGTGAGGCTCCAGGCCCCTATCACAGGCCAGCAGTGAGGGTGGGTAACAGGCACAGACCAGAAGCAAGGTACTGAGCCCCTACCACAAACCAGCAACAAGGCCTTGCCCCTGCCCCAGCATAGGACAACAATAAGACCCCATAACCATGCTGAAGGCCTTGAGCCCTCCAACACAAGAAGTTTAAGACAGTAACCACTCTACCCCAGGAGCAGAACCTAACTTTAACATAAAGTTAAAAGTCATAAAATAAACTAGAAAATGAGAAAAACAAAAACAGTGCCTGGCCATAGAAAGTTACTATGGTGACAGGGAAGATTAAAACTCAGAAGCAAACAACAATGTCAAAACAGCTATATGCTATGCCTCAAAGAAAAATGTGAATGAGTCTCAAGCCCAAAAAGAACTGCTGGAAGAGCTCAAAAGACATTTTAGAAATCAAATAAGAAAGGCAGAAGAAAAATTGGGAAAAGAAATGGAAGTGATGCAAGAGAATCCTGGGAAAAGAGTCAACTGCTTGGTAAAGAAAACACAAAAAATGAAAAAAGATACAGAAAAATTCACTGATGAAAACAACTCCTTAAAGGTATATTTGGTCAAATGGAAAAGGAGGTACAAAAGTTCACTGAAGAAAATAATTCCTTAAAAATTAGAATACAGGGGCAGCTAGGTGGCACAGTGGATAGAGCACCGGCTCTGAGGTCAGGAGGGCCTGAGTTCAAATCCATCCTCAGACAATTTGACACCTACTAGCTGTGTGACCCCCAGCAAGTCACTTAACCCCAATTGCCTAAAAAACAAAAATTAGAATTGGTCAAGTGGCAACCAATGACTCTGTGAGATATCAATAAATAACAAAACAAAATCAAAAGAATGAAAAAAAATAGAAGAAAATGTGACATCTCACTGGAGAAACAACTGACTTGGAAAATACATCCCGAAGATATTGGTCTAGTTTCTGCCATACTGTTTTTCAGTTTTCCTAGTGGTTTTTGTCAAATAGTGAGTTCTTGTCCCAAAATATAAATTATTCCTTGCTCTCCCAATATGCTTATAATATCAGGCTGTATACCTAAATCATGTACCCATTTTGACTTTATCTTGGTATATGGTGTAAGACGTTGATCTATGCCTAGTTTCTGCCATACTCTTTTCCAGTTTTCCCAGCTGTTTTTGTCAAATAGTGAGTTTTTATTCCAGAAGCTGGGGTCTTTGGGTTTATCAAAAAATTATTATTATGGTCATTTGCTACTGTGTATTGTGTACCTACTCTATTCCACTCATCCACCATCCCATTTCTTGGCCAGTACCAAATAGTTTTGATGATTATTGTTTTATAATATAGTTTGAGATCTGGTATGGCTAGTCCACTTTCCTTCATTTTTTTCCATTAATTCCCTTGAAATTTTTATTCTTCCAGATGAACTTTGTTATTATTTTTTCTAGCTCTATAAAATAATTTTCTGGTAGTTTGGTCTTGCACTGAATAGGTAAATTAATATAAGTAGAACTGTCATTTTTATTGTATTTACTCAGCCTACCCATGAGCAATTATTATTTTCCCAATTGTCTAGATCTGAATATGAAGTGTTAGAAGGAAAGCAGAAAGTTGGGGGAAAATGTTACAGTAAGTGTCTCTGATAAAGGCCTCGTTTCTCAAATACATAGTGAACTGAATCAAATTTAGAAAAATACAAAGCACTCCCCAACTGATAAATAATCAGAGCACAGGAATGGGCAGTTGTCAAGGGAAAAAATCAAAGCTATCTATAGTCATATAAAAATGCTCTAAATTACTATTAATTAGAAAAATACAAATTAAAACAACTCTGGGGTACAACCTCACACCTATCAGATAGGCTAATATGAAAGAAAAGGAAAATGATAAATGCTGGATGGGATATGGGAAAATTAGGAATCTCATGCACTGTTGGTAGAGTCGTAAACTGATCCAACAATTCTGGGGAACAATTTGGAACTATGCCCAATGGGCTATAAAGCTGTTTATACCCTTTGATCCACCAATACCACTACTAGTGTGTATCCCAAAGAGATTTTTTTAAAAGTGTTGGGGGGAGACCTATTTGTACAAAAATGTTTATAGCAGCTCTTTTTTGGTAATGGCAAAGAAATGAAAATTTATGGTATGTCCATAAATTGGGGAATGGTTGAACAAGTTGTGGTACAATTGATCTTTGTTATTATAGTTATAGTATACTAGTTATAGTATATTATATATAGATCTTAGTGAATGTCTTAGTTATTCTCCATAATATAATGATCTAAGACAATTCCAAAAGATTGATGATGAAAAATGCTCTCCACTTCCAGAGAAAGAAATGATGGATTCTGTATGCAGGTTGAAGCATATTATTTTTCATTTTCCTTACTTTTTCATGGTATTTTTAGTCTGTGTTTTCTTTCACATGACTAATAAGGAAATATGTTTTCCATGATTGCATATGTATAACCCACATCAAATTGCTTACCATCTCAGGGAGGAGGGAACAAAGGGTGGAAGAGAATTTAGAACTCAAAATGTTTAAAAAGGAATGTTAAAAATTGTTTTTACGTGTAATTGAGGGGGAAATAAAATATCATTTAAAAAGGAAAAGTTTCTAAATAAATTTGTGATATCACAAGTAAACAAGTAAATATTAAATCTTAAAAAAAAAATTAGATATGTCTCATTCTTCTCCCTACCTATTTCTATCACCTCTGTCAGAAAGTGGGTAGCATGCTTCCTCGTCAGTCCTCTGGAATTTTCATTGGTCATTGGATTTTTCAAAGTTCTTAAGTTTTTCAAAGTTAAATATCTTTGTAATATTGTAATTGTGTGAATTGTTGTGGTCCTGTTTATTTCATTCTGCATCAGTTCATACAAGCATTCCTAGATTTCTCTGCAACTATTTCTTACATCATAACATATAGCACAACAGTATTTCATTGTTTAAACATACCATAATTTGTTTAGTCATTCTCCAATTTATAGGTTCCCCCCTAGTTCCTACTTTTTTTTTTAGGCAATTGGGATTAAGTGACTTGCCCAGGGTCACACAGCTAGTAAGTGTCAAGTGTTTGTTCTGAGGCTGGATTTGAACTCCAGTCCTCCTGACTTCAGGATCGGTGCTCTATCCATTGTTCCACCTCACTGCCCCCATAATTCCTACTTCTTTACCATCACAAAAAGACTCACTCTAACTTTTGTGCATTTCCTCCTTTGTAAATGTTCTTCTTTTCTTTATCTCTTTGGAGTGTAATAGTAATAGTAGTGTTGTTGGCTAAAATGGTATATACATAATTTTTTTTGGACATAGTTCCAAATTGCCTTCCAGAATGACCGGACCATTCATAACTCCACAAATATTGTATCTATGTACCCGTTTTCCCTGTAGACCAAATAAAATTTAACATCTCTATTTGTGGTTAATGTTTCCAAGCTGGCAATGTGAAAGCCTGAGAAGTGCTTTTATTTGCATTTCTCCAATTAGTAATGATATGGACCATTTTGATATGTCTATAGATACCTTGTATTTTTCCCCTGAATACGTGCCCATTCATATCCTTTCACCATCTCATTCCTACAACTTTAAATCAGTTCCTTATATATTTTGGTAATGAGACTTCCATCAGAGAAACTTATTCCAAAATTTTTTCCCAATTTACTTTGCTTTCTCATTTTAACTACATTGGATTTGTTTGTGCAAAGATAAGTATTTTCCTCTCATAGTCTCTCGTTCTTTTTCCTCCTTTTGTTTCCTATTCCCCTCTTTATAAAGAGAAGAATGATGGTGGAAGATTGTGCTCAGTAACAATTGCTCTAGATTTGATGCAGTCTGCTTCTTCTCCCTTCATACTCTTCTACACTTAACTTTGTCAGTATTCTACCCTCCTTTGAGCAGTTCAATTTAAAGTGAAGTTCAAATGCTACCCACTCCTCACACCCTTTCTTCCTTGTTTCCATCTAATTGTTCACTTAAGGTATGTGAGATGAGTTCCCCCATTTTCCCTCCCTTTTCTTCCATAATGCATTGCTTTTGCTTTTTCCTTTCTTCTGACTCTAATATAACAAAACTACTTCCAGGCCCTCAGTCTTATTTAAACTTTATCTCCGAGTTAAGGGATATTCAACCTGAAGACACTTGTACCATTTACCTCTATTAGAATGCAAAGGCTTCATCCTTCTTTAGTGAGACAGTGAATAAGAAGTTATTAAGCATTTACCATATGCCAGAAACTGTTCTGGGCACTGGGGATACAAATACAACAAGCAAGAAGAATGACAGTCCCTTCCCTCAAGGGGTTTACATACTAATGAAGGAAAACAATACACAAAAGTGCTGAAAAGCAGGGCCTGGTGTTAAAAGTGGGACAGTTTGGGGCCTTTCCACCAGAAGGAGACTTGTGGAAGAACTCCTCAATAAGAGAAGGGGCCCCTAGAAGCAGCGTCCAGAAGCAACTGAGTCGTGGTGGATAAATTCACTTCCAATTGTATGTATGTATAATTATATATTGTATAACATTTTATATTTGTTTAGGTCTAAAAAGAATACATTAAATTCCCCCACTATTATAGTTTGTTTTTCCCTCCAAACAAATTAAATTTTCCTTTAAGCACTTGGGTGCTATGTTATTAGGCACATATATAGAAAGCATTTATATTAGCTCTGTAGTTATGGTACCTTTGAGCACAATAATTATTTTCCTGCCTATCTTCTTTTATCTTATTTCTCCTTACTATAGCCTTTTCTGAAGTCATGTGTATTACCCCTACTAAACTATACCACTCAAGTCCTCATCTTATAACAGAAAGATGATTTATGTAACTATTTGGTCACAAAATGGAGATTTGAAACAAAATGGCATCAGTTAGGTCAAGATAAACTTGCTCACTCTATTCTTTCTCGCCCCAACCATTCCTTCACTACACTATCACTCCTGCTTCTCAGACTCTAACTTTCTTCTATTTAAACTCTGTACAGGGCCACCTCTTACATAAGGCCTTACTGATTGTTACAGCCTCCTCCACCCATCAGAATTACTTCATCTGAATACGTCTCCCACAACACACCCAAAAAATACTGTAAATTTCTTGAGAAAGTGACTGCTTTGTTATCTTTGTATCATCAACGCAGAGCATAGCACATACTGGGTGCTTAACACGTGTTTAAATTTAAAGGGAAATATTGCAAACAAAGGATTTTTACTGGAAAAATACAGAGGGAATGCATTCTTCCTACTGACTAGACCAAAAAAAAAAACCAAAACACTTGAACAGTAGAAGAGAAAGGAAAAGTAGGTTATAGGGGGGAATGTTGAAAAGCTGTAATGTTGAGGGAAGGAAGGAATTTGAACTTAACTTGGGTCATAACAAGGCATAGAAAGAACCCAAGCAGTGAAAGAACATAGCTAAAATGGAGAATGAGCAACCAGACCACAATAGCTTTGTTTAATTATTTAATGAAGTTAGTCAGTCAATCATATGTTTAATAAAGAAACTGCTTAAATTTCAGGCCTATTCTCCCCGTAGTGAAATCCAACCCATCTTCTAGGAAAAGTAGGTGGCTACATAGTAGCTCAGCAACACAAAGTAATCTTCCACTCTTTAAAGGGCCATAGATCATGCCCACTCTGACCAAGTCATGTTATTGTATCCACAAGGATTGTGGAAGAATAGTTATATTCTCAGCTTTTCTGGTGGTAAGACCCACAGACCTCAATCTTCCCCAAAAGAGGCCCATAAAACAAAGCCAGTTCACACCCATGTCCCTCCCTGTCCAGCTTGTCCCCATCTGCCAACCTGAGGAAACAGAAGAGCATGGGGGGAAAATGATAGTCAAACTAACCGCGGGGAGGGAAAGCCACACACTGAATCCATGTGATTAAACGGCAAAGACTGATGAAAGTGCAGATGATAGAATCCGTGGATTCCTTGGCTCTTCAGAGACCCCTTTTATTTTCCCTACTATTTCTAAACTACTTTTCTATACTGCAGTAACTGAGGCAGACACTGCTCCCAAATATAATACAGTTAATAAAACATAAAAAAAGTTTCAGTCACTCTTTTCCTAAAAATATAGAAAACCTACTATATTAATGAGATATCTTACGGGCACACCAGGGTCTACATTTCTCATATACACCCCACCATTCTCCTTGTGACTGTAAAAGGAAAAAATGATAATTACTTTACAGTAGGGCCACAGGATAAACAATATAGTCAGGGCATTGAATATGTCTCCCAGATTCCCCTTGTTTCTCAAGTTCTTGATAGACAGACCCTTAGCCTTTCCTAAGTGGAAGTCAAGATTCCCAGCCTGGCTCCAGACATAGTTGCTGTCACTGATGGCTGCTCCTTCCAGAGCTCACTAAGCACAAGGCAGATGCCAGTGTGGCATGTTGTCTTTCTCAGCTGGTGAGTTGGGACCCAGGAAAAGTCATCTTTGTTCCCTTTTCCAGAGGCACAAAGTAAAAACAGTTCATGTTTTTAATCATGAATGTTTCCACACTCTCACTTAGTCATTAGCATACATTAGCAATAAATTAAAGATGAGACATGCACATTAAGTTTATTTAAAACCCACACAGCCCCCTTCTGTACAGAAATCATAAAATAAGGGCAATATTGGGCAGGTTTATTCTTTAAAAATGAATTTTAAAAACATGATGAAAAGCTCACCAGGGCAAGCTTAGATGATGCCAACTTCCTGAATTCAGAACCATAGTTGTGAGGCTCACGAACTTGACTGGCGTTGGCTGCCCCATGGCTGCCTCCTTGGTAATTAATATCTCAGGATGCAGATAGCCCAATATCTCCATGGCAAAGAAGGTGGCAAGCTACCGAGCTCAAAGTCAAGATGGGCAAGGAGACCCAGTTCCTATGGAAGAAGATGGGATTAAGAAAGAAGACCTGCTATTGGCTGGCTTAGCAAGGCAAGAGAATAGGATATTTTCACCACCTCACTCCCAATTGTGGAAGTCTCCCCCCTCCTCCTTCCTGCCCCCAATCTCTATCATCACACCATGGGATTAACCTTCCTTTCTTCTTATCACTTCTTCTCTGGCATTCAACCATTCTACATGGTATTCCCTATGTCTGTATGTACTCCTCTTGTCTTAAGGTTGAGGATATAGCCAGTGATTCCATTACCATAGGGAACACCTATGTAAGAAAGCTCTTTTTACCAATATAAATCAGTACCTGCTCTCCGACTTGTAGAGCAAGTTGTTCAGGGTCTTGAGAAGTTAAATGACTTACCCAGGATTCTAGAGTCAATAAACATCAGAGACAAGACTTGAATCCAGGTCTCCCTAGCTTCAAAACCAACTCAATATGCAGCATGTCAATCTGCCTCTGGTCTCCCCGCTCCCTTAAACAGGTTTGGCAGGCTCCTTGAGGTAAAAAGCCAAAAGCTACAGAGCCAGTTGTCCAGGATCTCCTTAAGTAATTAACATCAAGTCTCCTTACCAAGATTCTGTCTCTTGTTTTGAAGAGTGTCCATGCTCTTTGCTCTCTAGTGTCTGGTGGAGTTCCGGAGTCCAATAGGTAGAGCTCAAAACACTAGGAAACATTCTCAGAGCACCTTTTCTTTTGTCTTTCGCTCCCACTTTTGGGACATCAGACTTAGTCGACTGATTTGAACGTAGTATCCTAGAAATAGGAAAATAGGTACCCCAAGGTCATAATCAAACCAGGAAAATACATTAAGTGCCTATTATGTACAATGTCCTAGGGATAAAAAGAAACAGAACGATTTGACTTCAATCATCTTGTTTTACCACTTATACCACACACATATGTAGAAATGCTTATATAAAATATATAAAAGGTGTTGTTTTGGGGGTTGGAGGCATCTAGTAAACTTCCTATAGATAGCTGTGATTGAGCAGAGCTTTGAAGGAAATTAAAGCTTGGAAAAAACATAGTTGGGAAAGGAGTATGCTCCTGGCACAGTCATGGAAAATGCAATGTTGTAGAAGGACAAGCAAGAATTTCTGTTATACTTGACTGGGAAATTTGAGAAGGGAAATAATAATAAGTCTAGAAAATTGGGTTGGGGCTAAGCTTGGAAGAGCTTTAAATTCCAAGTCATTATTCCATTCTTGGAGATGTGGTCATGTTCTACTATTCCTTGGAAGAATTGTTTGACCCTTCAGCCCCTTACTTCCGGTTTTCCCAGTCCTGAAATTTGTCCTCATGGATACTGAAGTTGGATACTGAATATTAGGCCATTGTTCTGGTTACTGCCAAACAGGTCTGAGTCTCCCAAATTTTAGCAATATAAAAGGCCCTAGGGCAGCTTCCCAAAGTAGAAAGCAAGCTCTCAGTAGCTAGCAAGAGTCCCTTGCACGTAAGGACTTAATAAATGCTTGATGAATTGATTCCCTTCATTTTACAAGGGAAATAAATGACAAGGGAAGTAAACTACTCCATCAAACAGCTAATGAAATCACTTTTCCATCCCAAATCTGCCCATTTCCGCCTCCAAATTAGCATCTCCGATGTCATCTTGCCTTTCATATGTTAGTCCTATTCTTAATGATTAGTAAGCAAGAGGAAAGCTAAGTCAAGATGGCTTTTTAATAGCGAGAAGACTAGCTCAACATTAGAGAGCTCAGCTATAATACTTACTTGGGCACTTGGCAGGACAAGGGGAAGTGAGTTGACGCGCGACCGAAAACAGGATACAACAAGGTATAATGGAGATGTGTTTTATAAATCACATGTGTTTCAAAAGCCTAAAAACACAGAGAGACCATTTAGATGTAAGGATTTCAAAGTGTTATTGCTTGCACCTTTGACCCCACCTCCTCCCAAATTTACCTTGTTTATAACACCTTCTTTTCTCCGTAATTTACTGTCATCCTGACTGTCTCCTTCGTGCCTATCTATCAAATAGTCTAGAATTTCCCCAGCCTTAAGAACCCTTCACTTGATTCTAGCATCCCCTTCAAGGTGTAGTTGTCTCTTTCATCCCTTTCACCAACTATAAAACCTATGGTTCTAATTTCTCACTTCCTCCTCCCTTCTCAACCCTGAGAAGCCAGATTTCAATTCTACCATTCATCCAGAACTGCTTTTTCCAATGTTACCAATGATGTATTAGTTACCAAATGCACTCACCTCCTCTCAGCCCTTCCTGATCACTCTGTAGCATTTGACCTAGCTGAAAAAACCTGGTTCTCCTTGGTTCTGCCCTTGTCTGCTTCTCCTACTATCTAGCTGTTCTTTCTCGATCTCTTTTGAAAGATCATCTTTGTATGATTACAGGCCAAGACTGTTTCAGGACTCATCTTCTCTCTCACCCCTCTCTATCATACTAGCTCACATGAGTTTGATCTCAATACAGCTGCTTCCGGTGTCTAAGTTTCCAGCTCTCATCTCTCCCCTGCACTCTAGACCCACCCCACCAACTGCCCTTTATCCATCTCTACAGTAATATCCTATCCAATTCTACATTCCTAGCTTTCCCAGAAAGCCAGTTTTCTTCCTAACTCTCTCTCTGTTGAAGGCAACATCCTCCTTTGAACATACACATTTGAAACCCCTTTCCTTTTGTCATTTCCTATAAGCTCCCTGTTGCCAAATATTGTTGCTTCTCTTAAGGTATCATCCATCTGTCCCCTCTTCTCCATTCACCCAACCTAGGCAAGGCTCTGAGCAACCTCTGCTTGGACTACTGAAAACTATCTATCACCCAACCTCATGCTTCTCCTTTCATGTCTGTGGAATTGAAATCCTGAGACAATAGGTCTGGTCTTGGCTCTCCAATGTTCAAGAAGGTCCAGTGACTCCCTCTTGCTTTTCATATTAAATACAAACATTTCTCCCTGACTTTTAAGGAACTTAATGGTCTAGTCCCATTTACACCAAAGGCGTGTAATCACACCCGAGCTTATTGCCGATTCTCCTCCTTGCCATGTCCTACAATCCCATGCAGACTAGCTCTCCTCCTGATGCCCATAAATTACACTTGGGCAGGCTGTTCCCAAGGCCTGAAAAAGTCTCCTTCACGGAATTCTTGACTTTTTTCAAAGCTGTTTCCTAGCAAAAAATCTACTTGACCCCTATAGCTTCAAATTATTTTTACTTGTGTTATCGCCACTGAATAATTTACTTAAAGGTCAGAACTATATATTTTTGACTTTGTATCTCCAGCACCATGCAAGGCATAAAATAATCCCTTGTTTCCTTTGGCATCTTATGCTCTAACTATGGCATAAATCTGGTCCAACCTCACCAGATTTCCTAATTTGGCTGAGATGAGCCAAAAACTAAGAGTCTAGAAAGACTAGAAATGCATACACACACACACTCTACTAGAAGATCCTCGAGTTTGCTCAGGCAAAGTACTAAAGCTCTATCAAGTTGATATCCAATCTCCTTGTGCTCGGGCAATCAACTAGCATTTGCTGAGGACTTACAAGTGCCAGGTACTGTGCTAAGTGTTGGGGATATAAAGAAAAACAAAAGATAGTCCAAGGGAAGACTATTGCCTCATTTGATTCTCACAAAAACAAAGAAAAAGAACCTCTGCCCATCATTGCCCTACTACTGTTTTTCTGCTACAGAGATTTAGTAAGCAGTGTGAACCTGGATTACTTAACTTCCTCAAGGCTTAGTTTGCCTAGTAAAATGGAATGATTTATGAAATATTTCATTTGGTAGGTACTATAATCATCTTCATTTTATAAATGGGGAAACTGAGGCAGAGTTTTCAATTACTTGCCCAGGATCGCAGAGCTGGTGTCTGAGGCTAGATTTAAATTCATTTTCTTGACTCAAAGTCCGGCATTCTGTTCAGCAGTATGCTGCCTTGCTTAGAGCCCCATCCACAAAGAAATCTCCCCTCAGCCCAGCCTTGGAAGTATGCAAGCTTGTCAAACTAAAGAATCTCATCTGCCTATGGCCACAGAGTTTCTCAGTAAATGTCAGGACACTGGCTAATCATCCCCTTCCCAGATTGGCCCCCTGGCCTTAATCACATTATCATTTAGTAGGAAATTCAGTTAATTTTCTTCTTCAATATTTTATGGGAATCAGTTAGACATGGAAACAATTTATGGGCAATTGACTATTACGGCCACTTCTTACCTGAAACTCAATCCCACATTCAGTCACAGAATAGAATAGCTCAAACTTATCCTGCATTTCTCCGTTAACTGCACAACCCAGACCAAGCGTCAGCTCTTCAGCTCTCACAAGAACTCCATCACCAAACAGATTTTTTTTCACAAACACCCGGAACATGAGAAGAGTACATTCCACAGTCACTGAGGAAAAAACCAAAGAACCATTTGGATCAATCTTTTATTGAAATCAATTAAGTCAATAAACACTTATTTAGCACCTACTACGTAGGTGGCAGGCACCGATTCCTTCTACCCAATGGTCCCAAGAAGAGGCTAAAACCAAGGTAGCAGAATTTGGTTTTGCAGGGAAAAGCAAAAATACAGCCAAAGACTGGTCCACAGAAATGATAGTATAAGTTTTCATTTACATAGTGCTACAAAAGCTTGCAATGTCTTTTACCTTCATGACCCGAGTTAGTCCCAAGAACCCTGAAAGGTAGGTGCTATCATCATACCACTTTTTCAGTCAAGCTTAGACCCAATGGAGAAGATAAGCTTCTGTCCCTTCTTTGTGAGATGTGGAGTTGGGCCTTAGACACGTAACATTGAACTGCTTTTGTGCCATACCTAATTCTTTTTGTTACTAAAGATGGTTCTCTGGGAAGAAGAGGGTGTTTAGAAATGAAAGCAATATAAAAACAAAGATCTATTTCTAATGAAATATTTTACAGATTATTCCCATTTTACTAAAGAAATTAAGCCTTGGGGAAGGTAAGTAATCCAAGTCCAGCTTCACATTGCTACTAAATCTCTGAAGCAGAAATACAGGATTGTAGAGCAATGGTAGGCAAATAAAACAACTGGATTCTATCTACCACTAGTCCCTATGTGGGTTTTGTCTGTGTTATCTTAATAGAATCTCCAAGAAGGTGAGAATCATGGCTGGTTGATTTTGTTGGACACATTGCTAATGCCGGGCACAAAGCACTGACCAATATAGGGAATCAGAAGTATTTGCCCAGGGGGCAGCTAGGTGGCGCAGTGGATAGAGCACCGGCCCTGAAGTCAGGAGGACCTGAGTTCAAATCTGGCCTCAGACCAAACACTTGACTTGACACGTACTAGCTGTGTGACCTTGGGCAAATCACTTAACCCTGATTGCCTCACTTAAAAAAAAAAAAGTATCTGCCCAGTGTGATGAATGAATTCAAAGACATTCTGACCTCACTCCATATGCCTGCAATTTGACCTTGACTCTTTTTTCATGTTAATCTTATTCCTAGCTAGACATTGAAGGACTGTTTATGGTATTTGCTCCCAGGAAGGGCTGACTACCCCTCCAGGAACCAGATATTCATAAATAGGAATACTCAAGAATGTTTTGAGAGCAGCTCCTTTCCCACAGATCACGTGTTATTTGGCAAACTGCCTTCTTTGTTAGAAGGAATTACTAAAAACAAGTAACCCTGAGCCATCTTTGGCGCCTCCCCCCGTAGCGGACACGTAGCCTGGGATTTTCCCTTTGGGACTCTGTAGGCTGGTTCAGGGACTCCCCAGCCTCATGACCCAGATGTAGATGATTCCCGACAGTGATGAACTATTGTGACAAGACTTAATACCAACTGAGACTTAAGTTGTTACTTATTCAGACCTATGTTCAATTGCAATAAGATTTGATACCGATTGTAACACAAGTTATTGAGACTTATATGTTAACTATAGAGACTCATATTATTGCTTACTTACGGAGACTTATACTATCACTTACCCTAACCGTACATTACTATATTAATAAATACTTTTACTATATACATATATATACACATATATATGTATATATATATATATATAAATCAAACCTGAGACTGTCATTTCTAAACCAACCCAAACCGAAACTAATTTAATCTGCAGTAAATAAGGCTGCTTTGCAATACACTCAGAGATCCTTATGAACTGAAGCAGTGTGAAATGAGCAGAATCAGGAGAACAATCTCTACAATGTTATTGTAGAGAAAAACTTGGGATTTGCAAGAAATAGTCAACCACCTTTAAACAAGTATTTATTCAATATTCCTACTATGTGCTAAACACAGGCTATCTAGAGATAAAGAGGTGGCCAGCATCAGCCAAGAAAAAAAATCTAGTACCCAATAAAAGCATCTATGATTGCTAGTTCAGGTACCCGAGATAAAGAGTAGAAGTGTGACCTCTTTGTGTCCGTTTGGGAGACAAAGTGACTGGTTGTATTCTGAGAATATGAAATTGGAAAAGAAGGCTCTTCGACACTGTCCCTCTGGCTGGAGGATTGCCCAGATAGGATATCAACTCTTTAGTTCTCACGTCTAACAGTTCATCAACATTTGTGAACAGCTTAAGTGAGGGCCAAAATCTAGACTCTTTCCCGAGAGGCGAGTCTTGACACTCATCCATCCCCACCAGCCTTTTCTACCTTATTTTCATGGGAAGCTTCATCCTTCACAAGCAGCCACCCACTCAGTCTCACTGCCCTACTGTCCTTTTCCTACCTCCACACCTATGTATATTCTATTCAGCTGGCTAGTATTTAGAGAATGCATAGGATAAACATAGAACTTCACTGGGCACAGGGGAAAGGAGCAAAGCACAAAATCAGTAGCCCCTATCTTGATAGGGGTCAGAGTTTAGCTGGGAAATACAACATTCAGTCTTATGATAGAATCAGGACTATTCAAATAGAGTATAGTCAGGATACAGCCTAGGACCTAAGCCCTGGGTGATGCCATGTTATTTAGGGAACCAGGCAAGGCAGAAAAAAAAACTTGAGTCAGAATAAAAGTAGGTAATACCCAGGTGAATAGTTTATACATCAGTAGTGTGCAACGAGCATTGCCTAACATTTTGAGACTGGAAAAATTGAGAAATAAAGCAGTGTTTTTACGAATAGGATGAAACTGAAGAAGGAAAAAGCAAAGGGAGACAGGTGTTAACAAAATACTGAAACAACTCTGAGATAAGTATGATATTGAGCACATACATGTAGATGAGGCAGAAGGCAGTGGGAAAGTACAGGAAGAAAAAAATTCAAGTAAGGCATTAATAGGCTTCTCATTGACTGCTTGGACATCAGGAAGATAAGATTAAGTGAGGAGTCCAAGGTTTCACAGAACAGTAGGATTATACAGGTGACTGGGTATTCAGCAAAGAAGCTTCTTGTAAAGGAGAGGAAAAACAGAAATATGAATAGTATGGCTTCAGACAAATTGTATTGTGGGTAAGAGGAGAACTGAGGAACAGGATCCAGCCAGCCATTGGAAACAATAAACTTGACCTTGAATTAGAGGACTTTTTGGAGACATAAACAGAGAATTCAGCCCATATGACACAATACACAAAGCCATGAGTATCAAACACTTCTCTTAGGGACAGAGTGGACTGCAAAGGAACAGGAGTAATCCACGGGGAATATCTCTCCTAAAGAACGTGAATAAGAAAGAATGGCAAACAAAAGACATCCTCCATCTGATTTGGCAAGCTACACATGTCCCAGTGACCAAAAAACAAAAAGAACAGCCTAAGTTCTGAGGAGATTGTATTTTTTAAAGTCAGTTTGTTATCTTACCACTACAACCCACAGAAAACTGAAATGAGTATGCACCTTATTACTAACAGCTTAACAAGGAGCCACGGACAAATAACAAAGACACAAAATCCACCCATTTACCTGGCTGTTCTTCAGCCCTAATCAGGCAAACTAAAAGGCACAGCACTCCTAATTCCAGAAAGGCTTTCATTATGATAAATCTCAGAGTAAGGCTACTGACCTAAACACAAAACAGGAAGTTGGGAAAAGTGCTACCATTTTGTGTGATTTTATACTTGATTGTCCCTCTCAGGTGTCTCCAATGATCTTCCTCCATTAGCTCAAGGAAATTTCTATCACCTCAATGCTGACTTTCCCTATAAAATCAGGTGTTCAGAATTAAAGGGCCTAATAACATATCTGCCCTTTGGCAGTGTCTGTGGAACAGAAGTTTCATGGGGGCAGCGGTTTTCCTGGGATCTGTACAGTGCCTAGTATGGGATCGTACATAAGGAAACAAAATATAGATATAATGAATATGTGTGCCCTGTCTGGTACGTGGATGGGGAGGAGGGAAAACTGGAGTTTATTAGAAAGAAACATCAGAGGTATTATATGGCGACACTTCCCGTAAGTGCTAAAACCTGATAACTATTTCCCTCTACTTCAAAAGGTAGAGAAACTCTGTGACATCTTTCTGTCCCGCATTCTCTGTTGTTTGTATGAGGTTCATAATGGTAAATGTTGACTTTCTTGTTTTGAGAGGAACACCTGAGATTTTACAAGTGAGATGACTGGAAATAATAGTATTAAGATCACTGGTTACAGAAACCAACGCTGGAAAAACATGTAGACCAAGCAAGCATACATGCTTTTTTTGATGTTTGCTATCAACCTTGGGGCTATGAACTATCTTTGTTAGGAAAAAGAACAACTCAGTCTAGATTCCACAGAGATTAATCTGTGACAAACAGTACCCATTGCCTCAATAGCACATTGACACTAGATGCAGATACTGGTTAAATGGGGCACTCCTACTGGATATATCAGGGAACAATGCCCTTGGACACGGGGAACCTGACTTTGGGGAGAAAATTCACAATCTGTTTCTTAGATCACAGTTGGAAGCGATTAAGAGATAAGGAGGTACAACAACCTCCCCTTAAAAATGAGGGTGCTGAAGACCAGGTGGTTTTAACGCATCTCATTCTGGGAACACTCTATGAACAACCAGGGCTAGAATTTTGGTCCCCTGACATTCATTTTCTGCCCTGCTCTATCAACAGAGTTGTAGGAGGGCTACAAAGTAAGAATGGAAATAAGGCCTGTACCTCTGGTAAAGCCAAGGGCTTGCTCACAGGTTCAAGCCTCATGTGTCACAACGAGTCAACATTGGTGCAGAGCCCAAGCGGAAGCTTCTTCCCAAGCAATTTAGGAGCTAAGTTTCAGAGAAGAAGTATTTGGTTTTGACCCAACCCATAAAGGCAGATGCTATTGGAGCTTAGCATTTTCTGCTCCATTCCCATGCAAGGTTTTATCCTCCACAACTTGCTACCCAACAAAAGTGTAAGATGGTAAAGCTGCCCATTTGTGCTAGTACCTGAAACATTAATTGGTATAGGGAATAGACCACTGGCCTTGGATGCAGAAAGACCTAGGTTCAGATCCTGCCTGAGACACTTCCTCTGTGACTCTGGGTGAATCAATTGGCCTCTCTGAGGCATGGTTTCCCCAAGATTATCATGAGGATCATATAAAAAAGTGCTTTCTAAGCCTTGAAATACCATATAAACTTGAGTTATTATTAAAATGGATGGAGAAAGTAAAGGAGGGCAACAGAAAGATCCTCAGAAGATCAAACACGATTCCAGGGAAGAGAGAGGATTAAAATCCAAGTCATCTGACTCAAGCTCCATCTTCTCTTTCTATCTCACCCAGGAGGCTTGTGAAACACTCCAACCAGTTTCACCTTCTCTTACTTTATGTCAGAATTTAGTTGATAAAAGTGTTCTGCATTTATTTAAAATAGGGATTTCAAGTTTTGTTGCCTAGAAATGATGAGTATATAATGATTGATATCGGAAGCCCCTAAGGTAATAACATGATGAGCAAAAAATTCATGCTATTTTTATCCTTCTCACTCACTCTCAGGACATAGTCTACGCCTTTCAGCAAAGGGAACAATTTGGTCAAGATTCTATCATTTGCTTATTTGTTAGCTTACTATATTTTTTTAATGAATACTCAATATTTCCACGTTCTCCTTCTCTGCTTTGGTAATGTATTCAGGTATATCATTTTTACCTAAAGATTTCTTTAACTCTATCTTAGACATTTTTGTATATTATTTCATCATTATAATTTTTCTTTCATATTATTATTATTTCCATGATGTGATTATTGACCCACTTAATATATAGGACTTCGTTATTAAGTCTCCATTAGGGCTTACGTCTTTTGTTTGTGCTCTCTGAACTGATTACTATTTTTTAAGAGCCAATTTTTATAGGTATTTGGAGGGGTTTGGGCGAGAGCTCAAGCAACCTACCATTTTTTAATATTATGGTCTATAGAGTATATTTTTACTATTTCTACTGCTTTACACTTATTTGCAATATCCCTGTACTCTAATCCACGGTAAATTTTTTATCAAAATTTTATGTGGTGCTGAGAAATATGAATATTCTTTAGCAGTACCATTTAGAAGTATCTTAGCTTTAGTTTCTCCAACAATTTGTCCAATTTTATATTTTCCTGTATCTGTTTATAACAATCTTTCTTTTAGATTTGTCCAAAACTAAGGAAGGATATTAAAGTTTCCTACTATTATTGTATTACCGTGTATTTTTTTTATAATTCAGGTAATTTTTCCTTTGTGAAATTTGATGCTAAGATACTTGCAACAAATAATTTTAATGTTGATATTTGGTTTGTTGTCTATAGTTCATTTCATTATGGTGTGGTTCTCTTGTTTATCTGTTTTATACTGTAAATTTTTGGGTTTTTGCTTAGTCTACTATCATGATTGCAACTCCTGCTATTTTGGAACTAGAGTATGGTAAATATTGTTGCAGCCCCTCGCTTTGTGAGTAGGTCATTGTTATTTAACTGTGTTTCTTAGAAGCAACAGATTCTGTAGATTTCTTTCTTCTACAATCTGTTTCTTTTTTATTTTATTGGATTGTTTGATCCATTCATATTTAAAGTTCAAGTTAGGTTTATATTTTCCTCCATTTGTCTCTAATATTATTTTTTCTGAATTGAAATTTTATGTTCCTTTTCATTTGTAAAGACAGTAGTTTATCCCTCCAATTATGTTTGCTTAATCTTTTTTAAAGCAATCCTATTCCCTCAGGTTCTCTTCCCCTCACCCTTACCCATCTCCCACCATAGATCCCCCACACCACCCCATACCCCCACCTCCTATTTGTCATGCTTTCCTCAGTTTTGTAGGGGTTAACATTCCTTTTTCTTTCTTTAATTGGTTATTTAATCCTTCCCATTATTTCCCTCATTTAAGTAATCAGCTAAAATCATATCTCTCCTCCCCTCAACTTCCTTTGTTAGTTGTTTTCATTTTTTGTGCCTTTTTTTCCAAGGAAAAATAAAACATTCTTTTCCTCCTTCTTTGCATTAATTCTATTCCCTTTCTGTCTCTTCTGGACTTTTATTCTTTGATTCATGGACCTTTTGCTTGTTTATTCCTTCTTTATTCTCTGTATTTGTTGTAGAGTTGAAAGTAAAATTTTGTGTTCCTTCTAAATAGTTTCTGTGGTATTGCTTTTTTGGCTCTTGCCCCAACCCCCTTTTTCCTGTTTTTACTCACTCTTAGAAATGTTAAGTCCTGGAGGAAAAAAGGAGAATAGGACTGTCATGCCAAATTTTTCCTTTATTCCTAATTGTGCAGTTCATTACTATTTCCTGCCCTCCCTGTGATCTTTTTTTCCCCATTTTCCATGAATTCTCCTCTCATGGTCTCAGCTCTCCCATCCTTCTGGTGGTCAGTTGCCCCCAGGGACTCTATATCTCCTTCACCTGAGGCAGGATCCTGTCCATGGGGAACCAATATTCTCTCAGAGATTGTGGTTTCTCTAATCACCTTACATCCTTACAGGTTGTACCCATTTGAGTACCTATCTCCTATTGTAAAATATCTCTCTTCCTGTGGAGGTTTTCTTCAGCAGGTCCCATCCCACCCTTGAATTGAGATTTCCCCATTTCTCTCCCACTGTTTCAATTCCTCCCTTTACAATCTCACCCATTCTCCTGTAGGCTCTCCTCTTCCTGAGAGACCCCTGAAGGAGTGTTTTTCTTTTCATTGTTTACCATTATTTGAGTATGAAATTAATCATATTAAGAATTAATAATCATGTCAATAACCACATTAGCTTTTGCCTTCTTCCTTCTCTTTTTTTAAAAATGTGCCCTTCCATTCCGCAGTTCAATTTCCCACAAGAAACTTTAATTTACCTACAGGTGGGGTGTCAAAGTTTATTTATTTGTTTTAAGCCTGTTTCTCCAACATCAATTTTTCCATTAAATTCTTGCTTTCACTCTTGTTTCTTTTTTTGTACTTTTTGAAAGAAATGTCTTAATTTCTGTTATGGTAGTGTTGTTTTTAAACCCATAGGTATCCTTCTCTTTCTAGTTTTCCCCCTTTGGAAATATATTCCATTACTTGTGTCTGCCCTTGGTTGCTAATTTGTTAGCCTTCCTTGTATTTCTGTTGTCTTCAGTGTTTGCAAAGCAAATAATACTCACATCTGATTTTCTTTGTAGGAATACATCCAATGTCTCAGTGTTGAATGTATCCCTTTTCTTACGGGTCATTAGGCTTGGATTTATAGCATATATTACCTTGGGTTGCATCTTAAGCACCTTTGCCATTTCCTCTAGACCATAGCAAATTATTTTGCACAAAGTAGGTGTTTAACAACTACTTATTAAATTGAGGTAGGCCCATCACATATCAAGAGCAAGGAGGAACTCACCTGAAATCATTTGTTTCATGGCTATCCTAAGATATTAAAGAAACAAAGGACAGCAGCACAGAATGTTTTCTCCAAGTGTAAGGGAAAGGTGTATACGTATCCTCTAATTAATGTAATGTAATCAGTGTTAGGGCATAATGAAGTTTTTAATGTGTAAACACAATAGTTTAAGCTATGCAATCTATTTATGAAGCATGGATCTCTTTGATTAAATCAAGAAAGGTACAGCTAACCATGACTGGGAATTTTAAAGGGCTGGAGGAATTTAATCAGTGAACTAGTGGTGGGCCAGAAGACCCTAAATCAGAAGTTTCAAATCTCGTTCCAGGGTTTTGACCAAGTCACTGAGAGGGCAACCCTGAAAAGAATAGAGAGTGTCTCTTTCCCTCTTCTCTCTCTAAAACCAAGGACCATGTCTTTGGAGAGACTGGATCAGGGGCAGACAATGCATCTCGCTTTGATTAAAAAGATCGGCCCAATTAAAGACAATATCCATCTGAAATAACACACTAAGGACAAACACACACAGCAAGATGGATGAAAAGTCTGAGACAGAGTTTGAGTAATTAACAATCAATTAATTAGGTTGGTATATAATAAATTGATGGTCAGTGGTTTCTCTTGTTGACAAAAGACCGTGGAAATCATCGACTGCCTAAATACACCTGGAAAAGTGAGTGCCCCTGACAGGTGTAGATCAACCCTGATTGGGGAACAATCAATGGGGAGGTAGACATAATGAGGTGAACCAAACTTCTTCAGCTCCTCCAGGTGAGAATATGTCTTGATCACAAGACTCTGATGCCTCCTACAATCTAGACAAGAGAATCCACCTCTACCCAGAACCACTATGGTGAGTTTTCTCCTTCATAAGCTGGGCCACCCTAAATTCCAATGAAAGGTTTCAAAGACAGAGGTTTATTTCCTAAGGGCAAGGATGCTTCTATACTGAATTTTTTGTAAGGTCTTCTAGTTGGGTGAGGCCCCACTCAAGATCTAGAAGCATGTACCCAGAGAATTTGGGTAATCTCATCTACCAGCAAAGTCCTTCAGAGATTGACTGAATAACCTATAGAGACTAGCCCCTGAATGAAGAAATTAAAGGAGGGAAAATCCTCTTAATTTAATAATTGGTATTAATATAATAGAAAAATAATCATTTCCTTCAATACATAGAAATACATAGGTGTGTATATATGTATATGTAACCTTAATTCTATTTCTAACCCTAATTCTGTTTATGACCCTAATTTTATTCATATTCTTGCTTCCTTTTCTAACCGAAAGAAGGCAGCCAACTTCAGGGAGCATAAGCCATTACAGTAGGGAAGAAAGCTAATTATAGACTAAGAAAAAGACTTCGATGCCATGAAACTCCAGGAGATATGTGTTAACTCTTTGTCAGTCAGTCAATAAGCATTTATTAAGCATCTACAATGCATCAGGCATTGAGCTAAACACCAAGGATAAAAAAGCAAAAAGTCCCTGCCTTGGCCAAAATCCTAGCCCTCTTCATTCACCAACAGCTGCTTTGCTTGGTTTCGGACTCCATCATCTTCCAACATCTAACTATCATCCACAGTCATTCCTCCACCCCTTTTTATTTTCCTTTCATGTATTGTCTTTCCTCATTAAATCGTAAGCATCGATATAGCACTTTAAAGGTTTGCAAAGTGCTTCACAGGCTAGGTGGTGCACTGGATAGAGTGCTGGGCCTGGAATCAGAAAGACTCATCTCCTTGAATCCAAATCTGGCCTCAGAGACTGACTAGTTGTGTGACCCTAGGCAAGTCACTTAATTCTGTTTGCCTCAGTTTCCTCATCTATAAAATGAGCTGAAGAAGGAAATGGCAAACCACTCTAGTATCTCCAGCAAGAAAACCCCAGATGTGGTTACAAAGAGTCTGACATGACTGAAACAAAAAACTGAACAAAGTGCTTTACAAATATTCCATTTTATCCTCATAATAACCCTATAAGGTAGGTGCTATTGATACCCAATTTTAGAGATAAGGAAAATGAGACAGAGAAGGTGAGTGACTTGCTTAGGATCACAAAGCTGGTAAATTCAAAACTGTTTACGATGAAGGTGAGGAAGAAGTCATTATATTCACAAGAGACAGCCTATACAAAAACACAGAAGAGGAAGCCTTACACTCAAAGGGTCAAGTGCATCCCTGGATGTCTGACTGAATGTCAAGTGCCACACTTGAGAACCTTGAGGGTCATGTGGGCTCCAAGAACATAGGTTCCCCACCCCTGGGTTAAACCAAAACATGTCCTTTATAGACTCTCCTGTAAGCCTGTGAAATAACTAGCATCTTTACCTCTTATTTAAGAAGACAACAAAAGCCAAATTTTAATTGACCCCATGGATATCTTGAGTGAAGACACGAGCCTTATTCAATGATCCTGAGAGAGTCTCAATGATCAAACCCAGTTCAGGGAAATCCAGAGGCAAGATTCAGAGTCACATTTCTCATAAGTAAAGATAAACCAATATATAAGCCGATTTGTTGTTTTTCATTTTGTTTTTTATTTTTTTAAGAACACACAGGCTGTCCATTCAGAAATTGATCCTATGAAGGGCAAGCACAGCCTCTTTTTACTTAAGAGAATTCTGATTTTTTAAAAAGCTGGAGAAAACATTCACAAAGGACCAACAGGCATTATCGCAATTTCCTGGAGGTTTCTGGGCAAGCGTTGCCATGGAACCAGGAAAGTCCTGAGACAGCATCCAGAAGAATAGAGTTGTTGACTACACTGTAAATTCCATGACCCCAGGAAAAGAAAAGGGATGTTGGTGACAAGATAAGGAGCAGGAAAACAGTCTCCTGAAAGACAGAAGGGAAAAAAATGTTAACGAACAGCCATTGACAGAGGGACCCTTGGCCTCGTCATAGTCAGATGCTCATCGCTTCCTGTCAGGAGTATTCTAGATCTGTCCCTGTTCCCCAGTGTCTCCTCAGGCAGCTGACAAGAACATTTAACCCACAGGTTTGGCCACATCTCGTCCTGCCCTACTGACCTTATGTCAGATAAGAGGCTCCAAACCAAACTTTGAAGCCATGCACGATACTGATCTCTCCTACCTGTTCATCCTTCGAAAACCTTAATCTGCTTCACACATTTGACCCGGCAACCGAACCGGTCTAGTACCTCTCCCCCAAACTCAATACTCCATATCCCTTGCCTCTGTGCACTCAAACAAGCTGGCCTCGATCTTCTTCCCTAGTTCAACCTGCTTCTCAGAATGCTCCCCTTCCCCCAGTGTTAGCCCAGGTGTCCACTCCCCCATGAAGCTTTTCCTGAACATTGGTTGCTGTTTTTTTCCTGCATGCTATTACAACTTAAGTCAAGGCAAAGTATAACTTCCAAAAAACCTAAGTTCCTTGAGGGCAGTCACCTTCAATGACACCAGGCTTCTTGATGATCTTTGCACCAGAAGCCATCTCCCGACTCAGGGCATTTTCACTGGCTGTCTCCCATTCCCCAAATGGTCTCGCCCTTCCCAGCTTCACCGCCTGACTTCCCTGCTTCCTTCAAATCTCAGATAAAATCCTGCCTTCTACTGGAAGCCTTTCCAGACAACCCTTCAATTCCTTTTGTTGATTATCTCCAATTCATCCTGTATATATCATTTGTACCTAGTTGTTTGGATGCTGTCTCCCCTATTAGCTTGTAAGTTTCTTGAAAAAGAGTGCTGTGTTTTGTTTTTCTTTGTGACCTCAGCACTTAGCACAGCCCCTGGTATACAGTTAAGTGCTTAACAAATGTTTGACTGACTTCTCCTTTTCTCAAGACCTTCTTGGGCCAAGGTCCTGGATTTCTTGAAACACATAGGAGCCAATTTACTGCTTCAGATTGGATTTGCTCCAATTCCAGTGGTCTGACCCTCAGAAAAAAATGAAATGAAAGGAAGGGCATTTTGTAAATGGGACCGGTAAAAAAATATTTTTAGCCCCATACAGAACTCATTCAAAAATCAACCTTATTTTAGGACACAGAGCCATTTCAAATAAACAGAAAAAGGCAGAAAATATCAAGTATTTTTATAGACCAATAAAAATAATATATTAAACTAGTACAATAAAAATAGTAATCAGTCCAGGAAGCAAAAACAAAAAGGCATTAATTTAAATGGGAATTTAACATCGACAGTACCAGATCTTAAACTGTATTATAAAGCAGGAATTATCAAAACTATCTGGTACTCCTCAAAACATATATTACTCTGTATTATTTCACATAAGTCTTTCAATGTTTTTCTAAAATCAACCTACTTGTCATTGCTTATAGTATAGTAGTATTTCATCACAATTAATCTATTCAGTCATTCCCCAATTGATGGTCATCACCTCAATTTCCAATACTTTGCCACCACAAAGAGAGCTGCTATAAGTATTTGAGAACATATAGGTTCTTTTCCTTTTTCTCTGATCACCTTGGGAAACAGACCTAATAGTGCTTTTGCTGGGTCAAAGGGTGTACATAGTTTTATAACCCTTCGAGCACAATTCCAGGTTGCTCTCCAAAATGGGCAGATCAGTTCACAGTTCCACCAACAGTGTATTATTGTCCCAATTTTTCCACATCCCCTCCAACATTTGTCATTTTCTCCTTCTATCGTTTTAGACAATCTGATGTTTGAGATGATATCTCAAGGTTGTTTTAATTTGCATTTCTGTAATCACTAAAGATTTAAAACATTGTTATATGACTATATGTTGTTTTGATTTCTTCTTTCAAAAACTTCCTGTTCATATCAATTAACTTTATCAATTGAGGAATGACTTATATTCTTATAAATTTACTAGCTTCTCTACATATTTGAGATATGAGGCCTTTATCTGAGAAATTATCTATAAATTTTTCCCCAATTTCTACTTTGTTTCTAATCTTAGTTACATTGGTTTTATTTGTGCAAAACTTTAAAAATTTAACCAAAATTATTCATTATTCCACATGTATATCTATATCAAATGCTGACCTTCTCTAATATGTGGTTGGGAGGGAATGACATAGACAACCTGAAACTTAAAATGTGAAAAGCAAAACTAAAGGGGAAAAAAAAAGATTTAATATTGAAATCCTAAGCAATAAGTAGGGCAAAGATCAAACCATAGAAATAGTTAATAATTATGTGAAATAAAATGATAATGATAAAAAAAAGTTACCAAAATTTCTGAGATGCACCCACAGTGGTCCTCAGAGGTAAATAAATATTCCTAAAAACATACATTAGCAAAATAGAAGGGCATCAGTGAGCTGAATATGCATTTCTCAAAATTAGAAAGCCAATAAATAGTCCAAAACAAGTGCAAAAGAAAAAAATTGAAAGATAAAGGAGAAATAAACTGGGAACCAAAATATTATAAAAATTCTAATGAAAACTAAAAGCTGAGTCTTCAAAAAGATTTCAAAAAAATGATAAACCTTTAGCCAACCTGAAAAAAGAGACAGAAAATCAAATCAGCAAAATGGCAAATGAACAAGGCGAAATCAACAGCAAAATCAGAAGAAATAAAAAAGAATTATCAGAACCTTCTATGCAAAAGTATCTGATAACGAAACTGAGAAAATACACAAAATAGAGTAATACCATGAAAAGTAGAAAATCACCAGTCTCAAAAAAGATGAAAATAAGAATCTTAAATAATATGATCTCTGAAAAGCAAGTAGAATAAGTTTTAAAGGAACCACCAATGGGGGGAAAAAATCTCCTGCTCTTGATGTATTCACAAGACAGTTCTATCAAAATTTTTAAAGAATAATTAGTACCAATGCTAGCTACACAAATTATTCTCATAAATTAAGAAAGAACTCTACCTACTGTACTCTACTTAAGAACCAATAGATTCTTAATGCAAACCCTATTTAAGAATAAGGAGACATAGAGGTCGGAGCCAAGATGGCGGAGGGAAAGCAGTGACTTGCTTGAGCTGTCCCCCCAAACCCCTCCAAATACCTATAAAAAATGGCTCTAGACAAATTCTAAAGCAGCAGAACCCACAAAAATGCAGAGTGAAACAAATTTCCAGCCAAAGACAGCCTGGATGGTTGATCAGAAAGGTATATCGCGCCAGGCAGGGAGAGGAGCACAGTTCTGCTTGGGCGCGCAGGCCACAGCAAGCCTGGAGCAGGCTTCAGAGGACTGAATCATGGGCAGCTGTGGTGGTTTCCAGACTTCTCAACCCACGAATGCCAAAGACAACTTGGACGGTCAGTGGGAAAAGTCTGTGACTGCGGTGAGAGAAAGAGCTAGGTCTCAGTCACCCCCGGGGCTGCAGCTGTTTCCTTAGCTTCCAGCCCACAGACTGAGGGGGAATCAAGTGACTGATCAGAGGGGGATTGCAGGGTTCTCTTTGCCGGTGCTGAGGCAGGAATCTCTTGCTTTGCCCATGCTTGGATCTGGGTCACAGCTCTGAGGGGCAGTACTGGGGCAAGAAGGAGCGCTGGCGTGGTGGAGCTTGTTGTGGTGGTGGAGAGAAAACACCTCGCCCCTTATCATAGAACCTTGGAAGAACTGAAAATTTTCAGATCCCTAGAAGTATCTCTGAAAACAGCTGTACAAACCCCTGAAGCTTGGGACAGTACATTCTCCACATTGGAAGCAAACTCTTACCTTAACAAAGAGTTTAAAACTCAAGTAATTGGCCAAGATCATGAGTAAGCAGCACAAAAAGAGTCAGACTATATTATCTTACTTTGGTGACAAAGAAGATCAAAACATACAACGAGAAGAAGACAACAAAGCCAAAGCTCGTATACCCAAAGCCTCCAAGAAAAATATGAATCAGTCCCAGGCCTTGGAAGAGCTCAAAAGGGATTTTGAGAATCAAATAAGAGAAGTAGAGGAAAAACTGAGAGTGATGCAAGAAAATCATGAAAGAGTAAGGAGACATAGATCAATATCATCAATGAATATTGATTCAAAATTTTTAGATGATGGCCTCAGACACTTGACACTTAGTAGCTGTGTGACCCTGGGCAAGTCACTTAACCCCATTTCCTAGCCAAAAAAAAATTTTTTTTAGATGAAACCTTTTCTAACTGCAGCTATTTTTCTAACTGTATATGATCAAGTTGGATTTATACTAGGGATATAAGGATGGCTCAATATTAGGAACACAATCAACAGAGGACAGAAGAAATGGAACAGAATTTATTAAGCATCTACTATGTGCCGGACACTTTGCTAAGTGCTTTACAAATAGTATGTCATTTGATCCTAATTCCAGTGCTATGTTAATTATTGGGGAAAATAGGCAAAGAAGGAGTCCTACAAAATTCCTCTTATGACAGTGATATGGTGCTGTATCTAAACAAGAGAGAGAGAGAGACAGAGAGACAGAGACTAAATTGATTTACTTATTTAGTGCCATGCCAAACTATCAAAGAATTAGAAAAAAATAACAAAATTTATCTAGAACAAAAAGTCAAGAATATCAAAGGAATTCTTTTTTATTTTCTAAAAGATGAGGAAAGGCAGCCTGGCAGTACCAAATGTTGAGCTATATTATGAAGTGTTTATCATCAAGACAACTTGGTACTGCATAAGAAATAAAGCGGCTAATCAGCAGAATAGATTAGGTACAAAATATACAGAAGTAACTGACCACAGTAATCCTCTGTTTGATAAAACCAAAGATTCAGGCTTTGGAGGCAAGTACTTACTATTCAACCAAAACTGCTGGGGAAACTGGAAAGCAGTCTGGAGAAACCAGACATAGACCAACATCTTACACTTATACCATGATAAGGTCAAAATGGCTACATGATTTAAACATACAAGGCTGATATCACAAGACAATTAGCGGAACAAGGAAAAAATTACTTCTCAGATCTATGGATAAGGTAAGAATTTATTACCAAACAAGAGACAGAGGATCATGGGAAGTAAAATGCAGGATTTTGATTAGTGAAATTAAAAAGGTTTGCACAAAGCCAATACAGATAAAATTAGAAGGGAAACAGAAAAGGGGAGGGTACAGTAAGTTTCCCTGACAGACTTTATTTCTCAAAAATATAGAGAACTAGGGGCAGACAGGTGGCACAGTGAATAGAGCACCGGCCCTGAAATCAGGAGGACCTGAGTTCAAATCTGGCCTCAGACATGTAACACTTACTAGCTGTGTGACTCTGGGCAAGTCACTTAACCCAATTGCCTCACTTAAAAAATATATATAGAGAGAGAGAGAGAACTGAACCAAGTTTATAAAAAATAAGAGCAATTCCCCAATTGTTAAATGGTCAAAGGATATGAAGAGGCAGTTTTTAGAAGACAGCAAAACTATCAATAAATGAAAAAATTCTCTAAATCACTAATAATTAGAGAAATGCACATTAAAACAACACTGAAGTACCACCTTATGTCTATCCCCTTGGCGAACATAACAGAAAAGGAAAATGACAAATTCTGGGGGAGATGTGGAAAAATAGGCACACTAATGCATTATTGATGGAGTTATAAACTAAACCAACCATTCTGTAGAACAATTTGGAACTATGCCCAGAGGACTATAAAACTGACCCATCAATACCATTATACATACGCTACTATACTTAGGTCTATACCCTGAGGAAATCAAAGAAAAAGGGACCCAGATGCACAAAAATATTTACAACTCTTTGTGGTGGCAAAGAATTGGAAACAGAAGGGATGCTTATCAACTGGGAAATGGCTAAACGAGTTATGGCATAGGAATGGGATGGAATAACCATAGTACTAAAAGAAATAAGGAGACAGTTTCAGAAAAACCTTATATGAACTGATGCAAATAAAGTAAGCAGAACAATGTACACAGAAAAAGCAATGTTGTAAAGATAAACAATTGTGAAAGACATGGTAACTCAGATCAATGCAATGATCCACCAGAACCCCAAAGGATTAAAAATACTATCAGACTGACAACTTACAAATTCAGGTGTGCAGATTGAAGAATATTTTTCCTTTACCATTATCACTTTTTTTCACAGCATGGCTAATACAGAAAAGTTTTGCATGACTTCATATGTAGAATGAATATCATATTTCTTACCACCTGAGTCTGATGGAGAGAGGTTGGAGGGAGGGAGAGAATTTGAAACTGAAAATAAATATAAAAATTTAAAAAGAAAATGAAAGATGGAATTGGGAAAACCCAACCCTGACAGCGGCCGGTCAGATTTTGCTTAAAGCCAGTCCCTTGCTCCCTCCTACCTGAATTCTTACAGATTCCTGTCTCCCAATATCTCATCTCTGCAAGTCAGCAAGCGTTTGTTAAGCACTATGTGGCAGATGCCATACAAACTATTACTCTACAAAGCTGCCACAGTCACCCCCTGAAACACAATGGTAAGCATGTCGCTAGCCAACCTGTTGCCTTCACAGCAGGATACCCTCTCCAAACCTAGGATTTTAAGCCTCTCTTCTACTTTTCTAGCCTTCTCACACCTCCCCCCAATTTACACATTTTTTCTACTCATACTAGCCTCCTATTCCTCCTCATGCTTGACATCACGTCCCCAGCACTTGTGCATTCAGACAGGTTACCCCCCAAGGATTACGATGTCCTTGCTATCCCCAGCTGCTTCTGGGAACCATTGCCTTCTTCCAAGGCTAGCTTGTGTACCAAGTCCCCCATAAGGTTATTGCTGCCCTTGGTTATCATTCTTTCCCCCCTATTATAATTTAAGCAAATGCAAGGTACATCTTCAGAAGAAAATAAAAAATGGGCCCCTTGAGAACAGGAATTATCACTGTTAGTCTTTAAATCCCTAGAATGAAACCTGCTGCCATGCACATACTTTGTTTTAGAATTTTGTTTTCATTGGTAAGTGCACAAAGACCTTCCATTTCCAAATTCAGATGAGCAGCTGTTCTAAGTCCACAGTGCCCAGAATCACATAATCAGAAGGTGTCAGAGGTGAAACTTAAACCCAAGCCATCCTGACTCCAAGGCCAGCTCAGGATACACATCTAAGAATTCTCTTTCAATATTCAATATTCTCTTAATAACAGTGTGTTGAACTTGATTCCCTGTAGACAACAGATAGCTAAGCAAAGAAGGGACATGGGGAGCAGCAGCCTTAAGACAGAAACCATGGGGATGTGATATGGATGGGAAGAATGAAAGGCTAGCTTTGTCAGTCTTTTCCTCCCTTCTTCCAGGGACACAGAATAGGAGATCCAGCAGGACCCCCTCTATGCCTCACTCCCAAAGTTCTTGTCACAAACAGGAAGCACTCTGACAAGTTAGAACAGACTCTTCTTGCAACCATGGGACTCAGTAAAGGTAAGGAGAGATTAAGAAAGCCCTACCAGAATCAGCTTCTCAGTCTTGGGGAAAAAGACAAAAGCCCATAATTCAGTGCTGCAGGAATTACTTGGGCATTTTTAATCTCAACTTTGGGAACTTGTTTTTGTTTTGATAATTGTCTTTCAATATAATTGGTTTTCTTTGTAACTTTTTTATTAATTTATTCTAAACTTTAATACTAAAACTTAATAAATATGGGGGAAAGAAACAAACTTAAATACTAAAAATTAAATGCAAAATAAAAAAAAGAAAAATAGCATTGCCATGTACACAGCAGAATATAAGAGAGTATTCAAGATATACAGCAATAAATTTCCATTTGAAGGAAGCCTATATAATACTACACATTGTGTTCAGAGCTATTCATCTTTTCTTCACTTCCTTATAAGTTTTCTTTTGTTGTCTGCTGTACACGTTTTGGTTTGTTCTTTTATTCCCCCTTTCTCCCCTCTCCCTCAAAGAAGGCTACAATTAAGCATGGATATATTTATTTATACATACATATATAAACATACATATATAAACACACATACACACATGAACACACATGCACATACACACACGTGTGCATACACGCACGTGCACATACACACGCACGTACATGGATATCTATAATCATACTCATATATAGACATACATATTCATATGCATCCATGTAAGACCGTACCATACTTGTTTCTTTATAACTTTATCTATTTTATCGTAGGCATTTGAGAACATGACTCTGAGGCTTCATCAGACTCGCTGCTTTGCTCTTCCAAACCAGCTTTGAAGCTCTTGTCCATGGTACCTCTCACCTTTCAACATGGGCTCGTTAAAGGAACTTTCCTGGTGCTTCATATAAAGCAAATGAACAAAGGAAAGCAGACTAGCAGAGTGAGCTAAGATTTTCCATTAAGGTGAGTAAAAAGTGCTTGAGAGGCAAAACTGTGTAGCAAGTACAGAGCCTGCAGAAATGAGAATCGTGTTTGGTGTCCTTACTGAGTTTGGGCTCCTGCTCCTGGGTCCTGAGGGCCACTTGCCCCCTCCATGAAACCAACATCTTGCTGAGCCTTTGAGGTAGGTAGGCCAGTGGATGGAGGTCTGCTAGTGTCATTCATTCCAGCTTCCCCAGACGATGAAGGAAGAGGGTTTTCTAGTAGATGAGGATAGGGAAAAGACCTGGGGATAAACAAGTAGGAATTTTTTAGAGTTAGAAGACACAGAAGCCACATTAATTACAGAACAGACTGATCCTCGTAGGAATGATTTCATGGCCAGTTGGAGTTTATATTCCCTTATTTATCAACACTTTTGACCCCCAGAATTTTGGAAAGTTTTTGTTGTTCAAATCCTTGACTGAACCATCTCTGTCTTATCCTACTATGGAGTTTCTGCCTCTGCGTCTACAACTTCATCTCTGTCAGAGTTAACCCAACGTTAGCATAAACAGTACCTCAACATCAAGAGCTGTCCCAACATGGCTTACTACAGGGAGTCATTGGCTGAAAGGTGAACTGGCCCTGAGCAGTCTCCAATGGGACCTACCCTCCTCATCTTCTTGGTAAGCCATCTTCCTGATGTCCTCCTTGGTCCTCTCCCACTGACCATCTCTCCATTAGAACACCTCTCAAATTAGGGGGAGCAAGGTGCAAAATACACTCCGTATCATTGTTTCAGCATTGGTATCAGGGATCCACAGCCTGACACCTTGGAGACACATGGAGGGTTCGTGTCTCTGTTAGGAATCCCATTTCCTTTGCAGAACCAAAGGCAACTTCTACTAAACCACAAAGAAGCTTAGAGCTAAACCAGGGCCAGTTTCCCAGCTGGTTGACTTCTAAACAAAATGGCTTTGTGAGGAATATAAATCAGGAATAATCCAAGATTAGGAAGGTCTGACTCACCAAGTAATCATGCATAGCAGAGGAACAGTAATACGTGGATAAAGCACATTTTGTATGGCTGAACAGTGCAAAACACTGCGAAAATAAATCTCATTCCAATGTATCTGATGAAAGAAAGAAATCCTTTAAGTATTAAATGTTCCAAATGTCACAGGATTTCAAATACTATATGAGAACTACATGAGATAACTGAGACATGACAGACTTGGGTGAAATAGCGCTTTGGGGGCCTCATCCAACTCAAGAGATTGAATAAGGTGCCCAGAAAACAATATAACTTCCTATTCTCATTTACAGACCACCACCAAAATTTCCTGTGCTCATATGGCCTGTTCTAAGTTCTGAGTATAAAATATCCAAGGTCACCACCATTCGTCCTAAAATTGTCCTCGATTGACAATCCACCAAGTAAGCAAGTACTATTGGCGAGTGGGAGGAGTGTCAATAAACTGACCTGCTCTAGTGGCAAGACCAAAATGAAAAGAGAGTGGCACCAAATTTTTTTCTGGACATAAAGGCAAAGCTATTATAAGATAGCCATAGCAGAACCTAGAAAACTGGGGACCTTCTAGGAACTCCTTCATTTTTCAACCCATCAGTGACCATTGATCTCCAGGCCCCGATAAACAAAAGACAAATGACTCAGGTGCTAAGTTTCAGTAGGCACTGCTCTTACCTCTCTGTGTATCCCACATTCCCATGCTGAATAGAACAAGTAAAAGCGATCATGTAGAACCGTAGTCACAGGACAGCCAGATCCCAGGGTCACCTGATCAGGATGCAGAATTGTACCATTTCGAAAAAAATCTCTGTACACTGTGGTTAGAAAATATCCTGGGCTACAAAATATCATTACTGTGGAGGATGGAAAAAAAAGAAGATGGTAAAATCTCTAGATCAAGCAACTGTTCAAAGACATTACAGGAGTCAGGCTTATGGGGAAAGTAGGGAAAAACAGGATTATAGAAGAATTATTCCATAATTAGGGAATGATTTTCCTATAATATTTCTTCCTATATCTGTTCAGCTGTATAGGACCCTCTCTTCATTGGTGGAGATTAATTACTCAATGTCCTGTGACTGAATGGGGTGTGTAAAGTTGGTGAGAGCTAGAGAGAAGAGAGATCTAAGCTCTCCTGGCTTCTAGCTTTGGAAGAGAAGACGCACTAAATCCAACCTCTCTTCATGTCCCTGAAGGGAGAGGAAGATTCTAATAAATTGACATGTAGAGCACCTCGCAATGCCTATCATGTCCCTATTCTCAGTTTATTACACAAGAGATTTTGAGGAATTTCCCTTTTGGCGAGGCCTGGAACTCAATATCTAACTCAAAATCTCTTTCTCTCTCTCTGTTCAACTGAGTCATCTCACTCCCAAAGGGAGACTATACAGTGTCTGCTATGTATTCTCCTATAATTCATTCTCTGATTTCTGTTTCTGTCTGTTTGGATAAATGAGTTTATTTGCTACTTGCTATGCATTTTCATTATGTAACTGGAATCTGAATGGAATGGAGTCAGACCTTAGATATATAGCCTGCAGCCTTCCTCAATTAAGGAATAACAATAAGGAGTACATCTTGAACACTAGACTACAATAATTTAAGGGAGCAGGTAGATATAATTATAGAGGTACCTCCTCTCTAAGTAGAGCAGAGTGACCAGCCTCTAGCCTCAGCCTCCTGCCCTCCTTCCTGATAGGAACCAAAATTTCCCATGAAGGAGGGTGGAGAGGATAGAAAGAGACTCTGGAGATATCTATTCTTGCCTCCCTGTGAACCTCATCTAGAAAGATCCTTGTGGATGTACATAATCTATAGAGTATAACACAACACAGTACCACACATACATCTGAATAATGGAAAAAGGAATGGATAATGGATGAATAATGGATGAATCAAGGATGAATAATGGATGGATGGATGAATGAATATGAATGAATGGATGAATGAATGATGAATGAATAAAGGATGGATGAACAATGGATCCCTCCTTTCTCTAATATCCCTGCCCAAAGAATGAGCACCTAATTATGTAAGAATTGCAGATTTAAGTTGGCACAGACCTAACTGATTTGATCCAGGCGTATCATTTTAGAAATAATGAAACAGGAAAATGGGGACAAAGAGGTCATACATTGAGAGCTGCAGGAGACATCAGAGACCAAGAGTTGATCCATCTAAACAAGAACTCAAAGACAATTCCTTAGTTTGAGTTAATTAATTGAAAGTGGGCAAAGAGGATGGGAGGGAGACAAATCACAGATGGAGGTATGAGTGTTGGAGGCGGGCAGGAATAATAATCCGAATTCATTGTGTTAACGTCAATAATCATTTCCCCTGGAAAACTGCAGCCTGAGAGAGTTGTTCATGAAGTCCAATCAACAAAGACAAATCACCCATTCAAATATGGCTTTTAAAAAAGATAGGACATTCACCTTACCAACTTACTTGGATATTGTTGAAGCTGCATTTGGGAAAATAAGAATAGCCCTACTAATCCCACAAAGAGCTTCATTATCACAAATCCCAGAGGGGACCAAAGACCTCCTGAGAAAACAGGAAGTTGAGGAAGAACCCACCTCCCCCATCCCAAATGATTTTGTAGCCGATTTCCCACCCACCCAAACTCCTCCCCACACTCAGGTGCCTATGCTTATCCACTCTATAAAACAGCTCAGAGGAGTACCTTATCAAATTCCCAATCCCACCTCATAAAAACTGAGACTTTCCTACCTCTCAGGTTTTCTGGATCAAGGGGCCAAAAGAGACAATGGGCCACTTGGCCTCAAGTCCACGCTACGCATCATTTTGAAACTGGGAATGCTCAGCCTGAAGAGAAGACTTAAGATTGATTCGGTAGCTATCTCCAAACAATTTGAAGATTTATCACAGAGAAGCACACTAGTTCTCCTTGATCTTAGGGAACCAGACTAGGAAGGAAGGGTGGGAATTACAGAGGAAGGTGAAGGGTGGGCATACTTTTGAATGCAGTTGAAGTTCAGAAAGAAAGGAGTCTAGTACAGCATCTGGTGGAAGAAGTTGCTAGGGGAGAGGCTGGGCTTCCTCTATGACACTGGAAAATACCTTTAGCAAGCATAGGTCTCCTATGCTTCTATGTGGATATCCACATAAGCAACACATACAGCCCCAATATGTGCAATGAATGTAGGAAAGCGTTGCCTTGCTTGATATTTAAAATGTGGGGGCAATGCAAGTGATCTCTATTATTTTAGCCATCAATGATTTATTATTGTTCAGTCATGTCCAACTCTTTGTGACCTCATTTGGGGTTTTCTTGGCAAAGATACTAGAGTGGTTTACCATTTCCTTCTCCAGCTCATTTTATAGATGAGGAAACTGAGGCAAACAGCGTTGAAGTGACTTGTCCAGGTTCCCACATCCAGTAAGCGTCCGAGGCCATATTTGAACTCAGGTCTTTCTGACTCCCAGTTCAGCACTCTATCCATTGTACCACCTAGCTACCTTTTTCATATATTTGCAGGAATTGAGACTTTAGGTGGTCATTTTGGTCTATTGGATGATTTTTTTTTTTGTAACCAACAGACAATAAGTTCAGTGCAATCATGTATTGCCAGAACCTTTCCGTTCAATTGGGTTGTATTTTTTTCCTTCTCGACCTCCCTAAAATCCTTGGAACATTTTGCATTGACCCCAACCTTTCTGAATCCAATATTCTGGAAACATTTTTCTTTCATTATTTCCTTCCTATCTTTGAGACCATTTCATCAGATTCATTATTCATGTCCTGCACCCTTACTGTGAGTATTCTCCAGGGCTCTTCCTATTCTCTCTATAAATTATCTTAATGACATCAAAATATCCAAGGGTACAATTATCTAGGCCGATGACTCCAAGATTGACACTCTCTCTCTTGAGCTGCAATACATTACCTTTCTAGAATTTTACCAGGACTCCAAGTCAACCCCTCTGAATCGTCTGATTTGAATATGGGCCCGAAATCTATGCCATATGAATCATACGTAAGGGTTCTCTTCAGTGTGACTCCTCTGGCATGCAATGAATCTCAATTACTGAAGGTTTTCCCCAATTCCTTACATTTATAACGTCTTTATTTTCCTCCAACACGAAACCTCTGGTGTTGCTTAGGGTTTGGTCTCAACACTTTCCTATGTTCATTACATATATTGGGGGCTGTCTATGTTGCTTATGTGGGTTAAGTGGATATCCACCAGGGTTTGCCTATATGTAGCCTACAGGGACAATTTGACAGATATCTCAGGAACCTTGCCGCTCCCTCTTTAAGTAAGACTTTGATTCTTGCCTGGTGGAGAAACAAAGTAGGGGAGCATGAGGTCAATCTCTATGCTCTCCTCATAGAGAAGGGACTGAATTAGAATTATATTTATTCATCCTGCCCCATCCCACTAAATATTGTTAATTTAAGGTAAAGGATATTTTCTTAGGTTCAAAGCATATTTCTGATCATTATCCCTTAAAGAATGGGCATCTCACACTTGTATCCAAAGGCTTGATTCCTTCCCACCAGATGCTAGTTACGTACAAACCATCACAAATGGTGAAATGAAGAATAAACCCATTTGTTCAAGACAAAACAGAAATCAGAGAGCTTAAAGAGATTAGAAAATACCCAACAATACAGAAAATGATTGAGTTCTCCCATTAGGTGAAAGATATCTCAACTCAAGAGCACTTGATATCACCTAAGGGAAAATATTCCAAAGCCTTTAGAGAAGCAACCTGGAAATCAGGGACACGTTGAAGAGCCAGCTTTCCCCTACGTGTTTAACTTCCAAAGTCTGTTTCATTTCCCTCCCAGAGGATCTGAAACAATTTATGTCTACTCTCAGTGTGAGGTGTTACTGAAGGCTCTCCCACTTAGATTATAGATTATATGAATTATATATTGTTTTATGTGTGGGCAGCTTAAATGGCACCGTGGATAAAGCAGTGAGCCTAGAAGTCAGGAAGACTCATCTTTCTGAGGCCGAAGACACTTACTAGCTGTGTGACCCCGGGCAAGTCACTTTACCCTGTCTGCCCCAGTTTCCTTATCTGCCAAATGAAGTGAAGAAGGAAATGGCAAACCACTCCAGTGCCAAGAAAACCCACTAAGAGTTGTACACAACTAAACAACATTGTTTTATGGGTCAAACCCATCAAGTCTATCCGCCCCTTGAAGTACCTCATTCAATCAATGAGGATTTTAAGCAACAACTCAGCCATTACCAGTACTAGGCACTGACTTTACAATGAAAAACTGGAAATTCTCATGCATTAAGGAGTTTACGTAGCAGCAGGTGAGACAATATGTATGTTACAAGTATGTGTAAAAATAAAAGGTAATTTGGGGAAAGAGGCACTAAGGGGCCTTGCAAATAAAATATAATGTAATCCTTCATGGGAGTTTTGAAGCAAGCAAGGATTACAAAGATCTGAGTGTGGTGAGGACAGAGCAGTGCAAACCTTGAGAGGTTATAGCAGTATCAGTTATCACATATGTAGTATATCTTTGAAAGGGTTTTAACCAAAAATGGCCATCTCATTGTTTCTTTCTCCCTTCAAGTGACTCAACTCCAAATTCCTCCCCAGGCACGTCAATCCCTTACTCAACCAGTTAATCCCACAGTTCCAAACTAGGTTGCATAGTTGTGTAGAATGCTATTCTTGGCATCCGAAGTTAGATCTTAGTTCAAGTCCCACCTGTGTGACCCTGGATAAGTCACTTCACCCGTCTGCCTCAGTCATCTCATCTGTAAAATGGGGTAGCAATACCTACTTCACAAGGTCTAGTATGAGGATCAAATAAAATGATAACTTAATGTTACATAAATTCTACACAGTAATAAATTGGTTAGGGCCACTATCTAGGCCACCTAGAATTCTAAAAGGCTGACAATACCAGAGTTAATTTGTGAAGGATAGTACACTAAACACCAGGGGAACCAGGAGCCCCAAGCCAAGCTTCTTGACATCAGGGAGCTTATATTCTCTTGAGAAAAAGAAAGTAAGTGAAAATAACATCATGAAGCCTCAGCATTATGTAAGTACAGAGTACAGACACATGCTCCAAGAGCTGAAATCCCAGAGAGCTCAAGCATTTGGAAAAGGCTTCCAGGAAGGGGCAAGCATTCAGCTAGTTCTTTCAGAATAGGAAACACTGCACCAGCTGCAGAGGAAACAGAGGCAAGACGACCTTGGACCTATTCTCAATCAGCATACATGGGACCACGGAATCCGCCATGTCAATCACGACCAAATGCAAGACGATTTAGAGGAAGAGAACCCTTACTTAGGGAAGAATCAGCCAAGGAGGAAATCACTCCAGGTATGGGGGGGGGAAGGAAGAAAGCCTATACAAAGTCCCACAGACAGGAGTGCTCAGTGCATAGTAAAGCAGGCAGATCCACGTGTCCAGAAGAAAGTTCACGAAGGAAAGCAATGAGATCTAAGTCTAGGGAGGATGGCTGTCAGGTCAGGACAACGTAGTGAAGAGACCCAGAGGCAGGCAGACACAGGGCACATAGGGAACAAGGGTAGGGAAATTGGCAGCAGTGGAGGGAAAGAAGAGATGGAGTGGTGAGAGAATTGTATGAAACAAACTGACTCCGTCTTGAGACCCAAGTTTCATTTTCCTCTAAATCCCACCCGCTTGCTAGTCATAGGATTTCATTAACATCCTGTTTCACATCTGGAGAAGTCCACCTGCTCTCCCCCCACCTCCCACCTTGCAGAGCCCCTAATCTTTCTCCCAATTAGAAATCAGATTAGGTAATCTCGTATCCTGGTTTATAGCCTGCTAATTGTTTTAATGCATTAAAATCTGTCTCCCCCTGTATTTCGGGGTCCAACGCCAAGCTGAGGAGACCTGCTCCCACTTCATGCAATTCACATGCATTGCTTAATAAATCAATCTGCTTGGAACCAGATGCACAGTATACATTGTGAAGAAGTTGTCAGCCATTGGAGTGAAAGTTGACTGGACTGTGCAGCAATATTGTGTTATTTCTCACCCCTTGGTTAGGGTCTGAGAAAGACTGTAGGTCTAAGGAAGAGGGAGAAGCCTACTAGAAAGGATGTTGAATTACCCATCTTTGTCATGGTCCTTGGTATTCCAACAGGCAAATTAGATCTTGTCATTTCATGCCTTGTTAGCCTAGGGTCTTTTTGTGAGAACTTCAACTCAAGCCGTATTCCAATGTTTCCCATGAAACTACTTTGAGAGGACATGAGCCGCAAGAATGATACCAAGAGCTTTTCAGTATTCAGACTTGTTCCATGGAAGCTTGAAGCTGTGGTTCTGAGCCACAGCTCCCGAAAGAAAAAGCAGCCAAGAATGCCTCAGAAAACATGCAGATAAGAGTTTGAGCATATGAAGGGCAGCATGCCCTATATTTTATTTAAGGGATCTTCGAAAGACAAAGCCATTGAAAAGGTTCACAAAAGTATCAACATCTATTTATAACTTCCCAGAGATTTCTGGGTAAGTGGTACCAAGAGCCCAGGACTCAATGGACCATGGAAATCCTGAGGCAGCATGTAGGGGAACAGAGTTGCTGGCTTGATGACAAGTTTCATGTCCCCAAGACACAGGGGAGGTCAGTGACAAGGTGCCAATTAGGAAAGTGTTCCTGTGAGAAAATAATGGAGTCAGCAATCATCCATTAACAGGGGCCACTTGGGCCATTTCTAGAGTTAGGAACTCATCAACTCTCTTAGACTGTTCTAGATTTTTGCCTTGCAGGGAGCTCACCTCTCCAATCATCGCCTCTATGGACCTGTCGTCTTATCCTCAGGACAAGGTACAAACTCCTAACAAAGGCATTTGAGACAGTAAGCCATATTGATCTCCTTTTCTTGCCTCTTACAACTTGTTTTGCTTTATATATTTACCTCCTATCCTTACTGACCTTAATTCTCCCTCCCTACCCCACCTCCTCTGGTCCAGCTCCTGAATGAAGGTCTTTGCACACATAAAGATCATTCTAACATCTCAGGTTTGGCTTTCTCCGTTTCCAGGGATCTCACCATCTCAGGAAAAAAAAAAAAACCAAACTCCCCCATTTTGTAAATGGTAGCATTCTGGATAGTGTCCTAGTTTGGACTCATACTAGAAGTTAATCTCCAGAGATTAAATTTATAGTCTTATCTTTGGGATCTTTTACTTCTTACTCTAGGCCTTCATGGCCATTTGATTGGTTTCAAGCTTCATACAAAACAAATCAAAGGAAAACCAGGCTAGCATAAAAACGTGCTCTGAAGGACAGTGTGCCAAAGGAAGACAGATTGTTAATAGAAAAAAAAATTGACAGGTGTTGTAGTGGGAAGCTAGAGTCAAGAACTGTGTTCAAGTCCTACTAATGTCTCATACTAGATATAGGACTCTGAGCAGACCAAGATTTCAATGGCTTAGACAACTCAAAATTAGAGTTCAGTAGCCAGTATCAGTCAAGAGTTTCCTCTAACAGATGGCCCTAGTTCAACCAGAAACTGAAGCCTCTATCAACAGAGACCTCGACTCCCGTAGGAGGTCAAGTAATGACTGCCAACAAGCTACGTTGTTGAGGTGCTTCCCCTCTTTGTAGCAAGCTCTTCTCTGCTATGAAGCACTTGTTCTGATTCTCACTTAAAAAAAAAAAAAAACAAGCTTGGGCATCCTTACCAAGCTAGGGCTGACGTTCCTGGATCCTGATGGCCACTCCCCCCCTCCCTGGGTTCAACATCTTGCCGAGACCATGAGGAAGATGGAGCAGCAGGTGCAGGTCTATCGGAGACATTCATTCCAGCTACCCCGACTGAAGGGGGAGAAAAATTCTCTATAACAGGACGATTTAGGGCTTCCCTAGAGAAAAAGTGGGGGGGAAGGTTAATTTAAACTTTAGGATGTGAAGGAAAGAATTAAAGTTCTGGGCCTCACGGTGTGAGAAAATGGCCAAATGGGATTTCCTATTTTCAAGTGTTTCTCCCATGAATTTTTTTTTGGGGGGGGGTGGGGAGAGATTGTAACAAGGAAGGATACTTCTTTCCTGAGCCACTGTCTTCCTCCATTATTAAAATGCTATCTTCAGTTCTACAGTTTCTCCTGAGGGGCAGGGTAGGACAATGAGCATGAATTGCAACTCACATGAATAGGGAGGCATCCCTACCAAACTTTGATGTCATTAGCCAATAGGCAAATTGGTCCAGAGCCCTCTCCAAAGAACTTACCAGCATCACCATCTTAGAAAGTCATGTTTGATTTCATTAAAGCCCCATTTAATTCTCCCCACCCCTGCCCAGCTGTCCCCAGATAGGAAGGGGAACATAAGCTAATGTCAATGCTCCTACAGGAATATCTGATACATGAGGGTGGGAGGGGGTGGGGGGAGGTGCCTTGGACCTGGATTGGGGAGAGGGGTAGAAATCGAAGTGGCAGCTTTGAGACACTTACAGGGTTAGTGGACTCCTAATCTCTTTCTTTTTCAAAGATTTATAGGAATTTCTATTAAGTCATGAGACCAGAGTAAGCCAGCAAATGTTTCCTGGCTAGTAAACTTCAGCTCCAAATGACCAAAGGAAGAAGGAAAAACCTTTCTAGAGCAGGATCTAGAAGATGTACTCACTCTTCAAGCGTACATTTCAGAGGTATGTTACGAGCTCCACCATCCACATTTTCTAAGGAATGACAGTGAAGAACACTGTGGAAGATAACCATATTCCACTTCATCTGGCGAGAGAATTATTGAGGCATGGATGTTTAAAATGAATGGGATAAGTTAAAGATTTAGAATCTCTACAGCTGAATCATGGGACCATAAGAGCCCTGTGGAAGCTAGAGCCCTGAGTGGGGGAGGGTCACATTGGATCCAGGGGTTTGTCAGGTCCCCAAAAAAGAGTTTAACCCAAGACCCAGAGAAAGGAATCTCCCCCTTTTCTATGGGGAAGCTACCAGCCAGGTTCCCTTTACTGCCAAGATTTTCTTCCTCACAACATCGAGTACATGATAGCCAAGGTGACCAATCCTCCTGATGTAAACCGGTAGCTGAACTGTAAAAGGATGGTCATTTTTACTGTGGAGTGTCACTGAACGGACCAGCTCCAGCAGCATGGGCATGAGGAATCCTTTGTGGCTTAAAAACCAGGCCATTACACAGTATCCTTGGGCCAGCCTTACAGAAGTGGGGCTGGGGCAGGGGGGAACAGTGCTTAAGAGATGAAATGGACTCCAATGTCCTTTGGCCCACAGGTGAATTTACAGGGTCTGTGAAGGGGCCAGGAGAAGAACTGTGACCTTCCAGGTCCACCTCCCGCCACCCCACCGATTGGAAGAACTCCTACCCTTCTTCACCTGGTAGGAACTAGGCAGGGAGGACTCCAGCAAGGGGCTGCAGGGGTCACCATTCTCACCTCTCTTTGTATCCCACAATGCAGGACTGAGTAGAAAAAGAAAAACTTGTCTTCTAGGACTGTAGATACTTGGCAGTCTTGTCCCAGGGTCACCTGGTCGGGATTCAGACGTGTCCCATTCCGAAAAAGATCTCTATCCATTATAACCTGGAAGTAGTCTGGGCCACAGGTTACCCATACTGTGCAAGAAAGAAGAACAATCCACTGTCAAAAGAGGAACCGCTCACAAAAGGGAGTACAGAAGGCAGGGGGCAGAGAGTGTCGAATTAGTGGAGACTCCCTAACAGAAGCAACGATTTTGCCCTAATCTTGCCTCCACCACTTGAACGACGGGCAGGAAGTGGCAAGCAGCCAGACACCAGCAAACAAACAAGTCTTCCTCTATCCTCCATCTCTCCAAAAATGGGAATCTTTATTTTAGAATTTGAAATTTGAGGGATTCAGTCATTTCATAGTTGAGAAACAGAGGACAAGGTCATGAAGTAGAGTTGCAAAGGACCAGAGGCTATCGCGTCCAATGCATTCATTTTATAGGTAATGATGAATGTCAGGAAGGCCACTTGCCCAGTGTCACAGTCAAAAACACCTTCAAAGACAGGATTTGGAGCCAGGGTCTCTGAATGGAGTCCTCTTTTCACCACACCAAAGCAAATAGAGCAAGCTCAAGGCTGCAGGGCCAAGGATAATCCTCTAGGTTGCTTCAGTATTAGTCTTTCATTCAGTGAAATTCAGAGAAAGCTAATGGTCCCTCCACTTGGATTCACTACATAGCAGTTAGTCTCTTATTCAAGGACAGGGTGCTCTTAATGAGAGTAGATAGAAATGTTTCTTTGCCACGAGACTATCAAAAAGGAGAAGCAGGCAGAGAGAGGGACCAATAGATAACAGTAACTACAATGCAGAGTATATAGAATTTAAAGCAAGTCATTTACTCCTGGAAGACCTTCTCCAGATAGTTGCCTACAAGGCCCATCTTACAAAGACAAACAACCCCATCAGACTGTGGCTATAAAAAAAAAAAAACTTGAGCAACTTACTCGGATAATCTTGGAGCAAAGCCTTGGAGAAGAACAGAAATAGCGTTACTAACATAGAAAACAGGCTCATGATCACAGATCCCAGTCAGGGCTACAGACCTTCCGAGGACACAGAGAGATTGGAGAAGGGCCTCCATTCCAAGTGATTTTATAGCTGATGCCCACCCCCACACACAAAACCTTAACCCACACCATGTGTCTGTAGTTATCCATTCTTTAAGACAACTCAGAGAAATCCCTTATTAAACTTTTAATTGTCATCTCATGAAGACTGAGGCCTTTCCTCTCTCTCAGGTGCTCTGGGTGAAGGGGCCAGTGGTCCAGGTGGCCTCAGCTTCATGCTATAAGATGTTTGGGAACTGTGGGTGCAGAGACTACTACAGAAAAAATTGGGGATCATATGATACTTATCTATGAAGGGTTCTCACATGGAAGAGGAAGTATACCAGTATTACTTGACTCTAGAGGGCAAAACTTGAAAGGATGCAGAGAAATCAAAGAGATAAATTTAGAATGGTTACATCCTGCCATTTCTTTGAAAGATCAGATGCTAAGAGAAGCTCGGTGGAACCTTCAGACAAAGGAGTTGGCTACGAAAGAGGCTGGTTGTCCTCCATGGCACTTGAAAACACTTTGGGGATACATGGGACATGTTTTATGGCTCTCTTCATGTTTATAACCAGGGAGTCATCAATGTGATGGCTATTGTTTATTTTTCAATGAATCTTAGATAATTTTATTATCTGAAAGGAAGTTAAATGCTAAAGAAGAGCGTTTGTGGTGATTTGTTGCTCTCTTAAATCAAAAGTTTCCTTATAGTCAACCATAATTACAGTGTAATAGTGTTACTGCCTATACCCCTGAGTCAGTTGGGTGTCTCTCCACTTCCTTCTTGATTCTTCTGAAGTGACTGACACATTTTATTAACTCCTTCTGGATGCTGTCTTCTCCCAATTTTTGTCATACTGCTCTTTTCCGGTCCTCTTCTTACCTGTCTAACCATTTGGGGTTCGTTATCCACATCCTATACCTTAACAGTGGAGGTTTCCCCAGGACCCTCTCCCCTTCTCTCTTTATACTCTGTCTTGGTGACATCATCATTTCCTCTGGAGTCTATGATGATTTCTGTGCACGTGACCTTGATTTATACATCCTCTCTCTTGAGCTTCAGTCCTTCAACTCCCCCTGGCAGCTGGACATCTTCGTTTTAAATATCCTGTAGGCATCGCAAACTCAAGGGGTCCAAAGACTTGACCTTTTTCTTCCCAACTTCCCCGTCTCTGTTGAACAAGCTGCCATCTTTGCAGTTACCCAAGTGTGAAAATTCAAAGTTATTCTTTACTCCTCACAATCTATTTCCATAACTTGACAATTGCACTCCTTATCCCCCCCACCCCGCACACACACCCCTCATACCTGTTGCATCTGCCCACTTCTTTTTCTACAACCACTGAATTTCAGACCCTCATCAGTGCTGGCCTGAGCTATTAAAATAGCCTCTTCGTTAGCCTCCCTGCATCCATACTTTGTCTTCTCATATTCCTCTGCCACATACATGGCCACCAAACTGATATTACCAAAAGGCAGATCTAACCTTGTCATTTTTTTCATCTCAAGGGGTTCCAGTGGCTTCCCAGTGTCTTTGAATAAAATACATACTCAAGCTGAGTCTTTCCAATCTGGCTATAGCAAATTTGCTCAGTTTTGTTATATTATGCACATGGTTCCTGACACACAGTAAGCACGTAATAAATGCTTTAAGCAAAAAGGAGAGTAAGGTTAATGTGACATGACCTGCTCGCGATGAAGCCATGTTGGCTTTGCTACCTAGGTGTTCACTTCCTATCCCTTGCAATAATAGAGGCTAGTCCATAAAGGCTGCAAGTAGAAGGGAGTTCTAGGGCTGAGCTCTGTTGGAATGAAGGGAAAGAATATTCATTAGCCTCCAACATGGCCCCCTCATCAACTGATTCTTTTCCTATTCCATAAACACAAGTACTAATAAAGCACATCACTTTGTTAAGCAGTGCTGGACACAGTCATTGTCATATTACCTGCTAGGCTCAAAGGTCAGCACCAGGAGCTATATTCCCCTAATTGGAAACCCCTACCTAAGACAGAAATGTTCTATTATTTCTTTCTCTTCTATTTGGTATGGTTTGTATGGCTCCTCACCTTCCCTAATCTTTCTTCCCATTCCTCACTTCTGCCCCAAGCCCTTCATTTGACTTGGCTCCAAATACCCCTCATTGTCCCCCAATATAGAAGACTCTTAGCCAATTAAATTCTTTGTAGTTTAATGCTCTTGCAAAGATTTTGAAGCATGCTTGGTTTTGCTTAAGGCCACTGTCACTACCGCATTCTATGAAGCTAACTGAATCAGAAAATTATTTCTCTAATAGGTGAAGTATAGCTGCCTAGGCAAGGGATAATCTTAGTCCTAGCTACCTTCTATAGAAAGTCTTTTTTGATCCCCCTTAATTCTAGTGCTTTCACTTTGTTGACTATTTCCTGAAAAACCTATCGAGTTGACTTGCAAAAAAAAATCACAGAGGGAAGTTTTGTGAAGAGACTTTAACTATCATCCAAAGAGAAATAAATGGTAGGATTATATTTCCAGAGGTGAGGAATAAAAAGCAGTTGCAATTGGTAGTTAGAGATTATTCTGGCTAATGTTATATTGTTGAAATGTTTGCTCATGAAGCCAGGAATCATTTGGCTTTGGTTTATACAAATAAAATTACTAATGTGGCCATATCTTTTTGATTCCCTTACTGAGCTTATATCCTAAGGAGACCACTTATAAGAATAAAGTCCTCATAGGTAGGAAAATATTTATAGCAACACTTTGTTTTGCAAAAACTGGAAATAAATTAGATGCCCATTAATTTTGGAATGGGTAAACAAATTGTGATACATGAACATAATGGAATATTACTCTGCTGTGAGAATTAGAGAATTTGATGAAAACAGAGAAGCATGGAAAGATTTATATGATCTGACACAGTGGAGTAAGCAGAGCTAATAAAACAATATGCATGAATTCTCCAGTGTAAGCAGAAAAAAAACACAAAGCAATTATCATATCAGTCTTGCAAAATTGCAAGGAATAAGCATGGCCTCAAAGAAGACAGGCAAGAAGACATCCCATCCCATCCCAATCCTTTGCAGAGGTGTGGAAGTCCTCGGATATGGCACCTTGCATCTATTGACAGACTTTTTATGTATTTCTAGGTTTTGCTGAGTTTACTTCTCTAAAAAATATTATTTCTTATATGAGATGGCTCTCTGGGAGGAGTAGGGGTACTGTGAGAAATTTGTGATATAATAAACAAAAGCTACCATAAAAATTTTATTTTAAAGAAAATCATTTCTCTAATAGATGAAAGATACTGCCTAGAGCAGGGAAGACAGAGAGGTATAAATCAGCCTTCTTGCCCTCGTAGAGCTTACAGTCCTACGGAAACAAAATGAATGAAAATATCTAATGCTTCCTTGAACATGGTAAGCACCAACTGCATGTGTACTGCTATTAAGTGGGTGGGATCATAAATGAAATCTTACCCTTACCCATGCTACAGACACTTGCTTCAGGTTGGGAAGAGGGAAAGACCAGGGCACTCAGGGAAAACTTTCTGAAACAGGTAGGACAGAAGCCGAGGAGTTCAGAAAAGCACGAGCCTTGCAGGATCCCACCATGTTTGGAACAACCCAAACAAACATACCCTTTCGCTGGAATGGTGAGGCAAATGCATTGGGTAGGTCCTGAGGAAGTTCATTGCTGTCAAGGTGGAGTGCTACTGAACTTCATAGAAAGGTGGAGTTCTTTCCAATAGCAATGAGGAGGTAGGACCCAGGGTAAAACAAGACAATCCAATAGGGATATGGCAATGTCTTATCTTTTTCTGAATCCTTTTGATTTTGTGAGGTTAAACTAAAGCATGTCTTATGTTTCCTGAAGTCTGTTTGAGAACTTCACCAAGCATGTGCTGGTAAATGTTTGCCAACCAGTTCTCAAAAAAAAATGTACATACAACACACTTCAGTTTAATCTGCATTATTAAAATTTTTCCATCACTGTCGTACATCTAGACAATCAACAAAACAATAAATCAAGCCCTAATTATAGTCATTTGCCAATTTCCAAGGTGTAAATACTACACTGAAAATCTAACAGTTCACAGGTTGGTTTGAGTGGCTCCAGGATATCCCTGAACATTCTGATGTTCCCTAGGGAAAGCCTGGGTGGGAATATGAACACTACTGAGTGATCCTCAGGCTTTCTGAATAATCAAATCCCTTCCATGAGAAGAGAAAGTTGTGGTTGCAAGAATAATGACATACCCATTGAAGTTGTTTTAAGAAAAAAAAAAAAAACAGCCACTGCTAGAGATTGATCATTAAACATAGCCATCAATTAGGGAATGGTTGAACAAGTTGTGGCATATGAAGGTGATGGAATACTATTGTGATAAGAAACTAAGAAGGGGATGGTTTCAGAAAAACCCAAGAAGACTTATGTGAACTGATGCAAAGTAAAGTGAGCAGAACCAGAAGAACATTGTGCATAGAAATTGCAATATTGTAACAATGATTAACTGTGAAAGACTTAGGCACTCTGGTCAATACAATGATCCAAAGCAATTCCAAATGGCTCATGATAAAAATGCTATCCACCTCCAGAACAGATTGAAGCATTTTTCCCTCCCACTTTCTCTCTTGTTTTCTTTTCTTTTTTGTGAAACATGACTAATATAGAAACATGTTTTATATAACTTCACATGTATAATAAATATATTGTTTGCCTTCTCAATGGGTGGTGGAGGGCTAGAGGGAGAGAAATTTTTAGCTTAAAATAAGAAAAATAAATGTTAAAGAATATGAAAAAATAAAAATGTATAAAAATTAAAAGGCAGCATAGATGTCTGTTTATTTAAAAGAATATTAATTTAAAAACCAAATAGTCAAAAGCTTCACAGAGTCTTGGTAGGTATTATCACAACTTTCTAAAAAACCTCTTGATAAGAGGTGCCATTGTTCCATGACTGAAAGCACCAAAGTAGCCCTGAGCCAGCCTCCTGGTGAACAGAAGTGCCCGGTAAACAGCTGGTCCCCTTTCCCTCTAGCATAGCAGAGGTCAGAGAATGGAACTCAAAGGCAAAGGAGCAACCCAGAAACCTGGTCCTGTTGGAAAAGAAAGAAAGTTAGCAAATAGAAATTGAAAGGAAACCATTGGGCTATGCCTATCCTGAGCCCCTCATCACTTCCTGCCTAGATGATCAGGTTCCTTGCTTCCAACAGCTCCCTTCCATACACCTGCCAAAATCCTGTCGTAGGCCCAGGTCAAATCCCATCACTTTACCCTACCCTAAAAGGTTTCTGTGTCTCCCTATTGATTTGGAGGACAAGAAACAAACTCCTCACCCTGGCATTGAAGGCCCTCTATAGCACTCTCTTACCTTTTCAGTCTTCTTACACCTTAGCTAGTGAAGAACTTCCATCTATCAATGCAGACCAGTAGCTGTTCTACAGCTCAGAGTCTAAAAGATGTTAAGCGACTTGCCCAGAATCACACAGCTGGTATGTCAGAAGTGGGACTTGACCTAAAGTCATCCTGCCTCCAAGATCAGCTGTGTCTCCATATTCTAAGCACTTACAAAGTATATTAAAACTAATTCATAGAAGATACCAGACACCTCAATGAAGAGAGGATGGGGAAGCTGCAGCCTTGAGATAGACGCCATGGGAAGGCGATTGGCGTGGTAGGGATCACCACTCTTCTCAGGTCTTCCCCATACAAGTGATAGGAGCCTCGGTCTCACCTATGACCAAGTTCATAAAGTTCTACACACACACACACACACACACACACACACACACACACACAC
>NW_020954440.1:448571-555177 GCF_900497805.2 Vombatus ursinus
ACACACACACACACACACACACACACACACACACACACACACCCTTAATAGTCCAGACTGGACCTGACTTTGAAAGCAACTGAATCACTGGTAAAGTTAATAAATGGTTTAAAAAAAAAAAGGCACTCAGCCCTGGTGGCAGCAGCTCCTCACCTAAAGTCAACAGCCTGTATTTGATACCACTCTTTGGAGTCTCTTACTCAATGGATTACTCTCCACAGACCTCACTTCGTCGTTCTTGACCTTGGTACCCTTCGCTTATTAACATAGACCATCATGGATATTGGATTTGCCTAGAGGGTCATCTAAATCAAAGAGTAGGAAATACATTCAAAACTGAAAAATGAGCTAAAATGGAAAGAGCCCTTATAAGACAGACAGAACATCATTAGACAAAGTCAGAGTCATTTGAGATACAGGACTGAATAGTGATTAGAGCATCAGCCTCAAAGCCAAGAAGACCCCAGCTCAAATCCTGCCACAGACACATCTTAATAGTATGATTACACCCTGAGCAAGTCGCTTAACCTTTCAATACCTTCCTGGTAGCTCCAAGTTAGAGGAGAGTTGCTGATCATAGCCTTAGAGCAATTTTCTACAATGGGGGTTCCCCATCCAACTATATTGATGGACTTCTCCAGACCAAAAAGACAGCTTTTCTACCAGCCATACCCTACTTCATGTGCTAGAGCAGCCTATGGATTATACACAAGTGGCTGGGGTGGAAGTTCAAGTGCTCTCTTCTTCTTACACATTGTTTGCTCCATAATGAAGTATTTATTCAGACAATAAAATCTGAATAAGGCCTGGTTCTCTTACCGAGGTCCAGCTCTTGGTAGTCATGCCATTTGACTAACATTTTCATGAGCCGAAGAGGTAGAGGGTTGAGGAGGCAGAGACCTCCGAGTATTATATTTTCTAAATACATCAGGGCATGGGTAAAAATGCATCAGTTTGTTGCTGTTTTCCCTGAAAATAAGGAGAGAGAAAAATGTTGGAAAGTCAAGAATAGTTATCACCTATGTGACAGGCTTAAGCTTGTGTCCTCATGAGACTGAGTTTGTAGCCAGATGGGAGTTTTTGTTTTCTACCTGACCATCACTAAGTTTTTTGTTTTATGGTTTTTCTTCAGGGGGGTGGACATTCTGAACTGATCCATCACTGCCCTCAACATGCTAGAATTGTTGGGCATAGGTCTGCAGCTTTACCTCTTATCGTAAGAGCTGGGACAATGTCAACACATATGGTACCTCATGTATCCATGGGAATATTCAAACAAGACTCACTAGACAGAGGCACTGACTGAAAGGTAAGGTGATCCTGGACCTTCTCCAAAAGGGCATTCCAGGCCCAGCTTCTGGGTAAACTATGCTTCTATCTCCCTAATTCTCCACTCTTCATCTTTCTCATAACCAAAGAGAGAGAGGGAAAAAGCAAAATGCATCGGTTGTCAGTGGGCCTGCAGACAAACAGAGATCGAGTTGGTTCCTTCAAATGAGGATCAGAGATCCTCATCATAGCAGGCCCTTGGAAGCACATGGATGGGTAGTGGCTCTGTTGCTAATCCAAAGCTAACTCCAGTGCTAATTTCCTTAAAGAATTAACACCAACTTCTTTCAGGTCAGAAGGAATCCCAGAGCTAAACCAGGAGAAGTTTCCCAGGGTAGATTTCTAAACTACAGGGCCTATTGAGGATGGTCAACCTTGAATAAGTCACAATCAGATATGGTGGGCTCACTCAGTAATACTGCAAGTCACAGGTATGCTCAAAACGTCTTGAAGTAAATCTTCTCTGTATACATGCACAACGCTTTTGACAGAAATCACACTGGGTGTTACCTGAGGAAAGAAAGAAAACCCTTATGTCAAAATACTTCAAATGCCATAGGAATGAAGTTACTAAGTTTCAGAAATAGAAAATGAAATCATGTGAACCCTATGTTTCAGTGGGATAGTGGCACAGGTCCTCATCAGGCTTAAGGGATTATATCAATTTCCCAGAAGACAATGTGGACCAGTCCCCAGCTTATAGAATTCTCCCTTTCCCACAGACATAACACCACTGAGGTTTCCTTTTCCCCTGCAGCTCCTCAAAGCATTGAAGGTAAAAGAAAAAAGGTGACCAGTCATCCTCACCTGACCTAAGATCGGCAGTATAGAGTGGGAAGAGACTGTCTACTTTGAGGAGAATGAAACATTTCATATAGATGCAAACTAGTTGGCCCAAGTGGTCTGACCACCACTAAATGAAGCTGGCACTGAATTCATCCAAAGCTTAGAGCCCAAGTTATCAATAAGGCACCAAAAACCCAGCCTTGTAAACAGAGAAACCTCCTAAATAAAAGGAAACAAAGGAAGTTTGCCTACTGCAGGATTGAATCCCATTACTTGTGGACTCAGGGAGGTGCCAGTTCTTCACCACATGACCAGCCTGATACAATCACTCTACCCTTCACTAACTGGAAGGAGCTCGCAAGTTCATTCACCCATAAATGACAGCTGAGGACCAGGCCCATAAAAGGAGGGGGGACTGAGATGACTGAGGGAATAGGGTTAAGGAGTCTTACCTCAATCTCCATCCCACATTGTCCAAGTCCGTAGATCAGGAAAAATCGATATAGAGTAACCGAAGTCACTTCACAGCCGTTTCCCAGATTTACCTGGTAAGGTCGCAGAAGTATTCCATCCCGAAAAAAATCTCTGTCCATCATGACCGTAAAGTATTCAGAGGTACAAGATAACCACACTGTGGAAGACGAGAAAGCAAAGACTCTGGTAGAATCTTCAGAACCAGGCACTACTCAGAGAAGAGTCTAGAAGACTCAATAAGAGTAGGGTAGACTAAGGGACGACCATTCCCCAAAAAAGCAAAGATTCTCCCATAATATTCTACCACCTACCTATCATTGAAACCAAAAAATAGCCAGAGGCCAGAAAGCAATTGATGTCTCCCATCCCCATGATCACCTCTCAAAGAATAACCAACTTCTTATTATTAAATTAGAGATGTGGAGTTGGTTAAGACCCAAGGGATTTAATTTTGAAAATAAGCAAATAGAAACAGAGAGGTATAGATCAAGAGCTGGACTGCAAAGGCCAGCAAATACGATAATCAAATTTAATAGATGGGGGAGCTGAGGCACAAAGAGACCAAGTGACTTCAATATCATTAGATAAGTAGTAAATCTTAGATGTAAAATTCAAACCCAGGTCCAGATACGCCCATTTCTGATGCACCACAAAATGACTAACATTTAAGGTCAGAACTTAGGGTAACACAGAGATATCTTCAGTCCCAATCTTGTAACATTTTGTACTCTACCACACTACATGGGAGACCCTGAACACAGAAACTGTTAGAAAGAAAGATAATTTGAAACAAAAAAATTTAATTATTCATCAAAATTTGATAATTTGGTGTGTTTTCACTGGAGGATGGGGAATAAAAAACATACTAGAAGATGACAGAGAAGTATCACTTCATTGAAAGATTTTAGGAAGAAGAACTAATAAAATCCTACATTTTTAGTAGCAATGACAGACAGGAGTCTTAGGCCAGGAACAGAATGTCATCAACAATGGCAGGGAAGAGTCTACTTTTTAGAAGACTCAAAAATCTATTCAAAACATCTTTAAGGGGGCAACTAGGTGGTGCAGTGGATAGAACTCCGGCCTTGGAGTCAGGAGGACGTGATCTCAAATACGACCTCAGATACTTGATACTTACTAGCTGTGTGACCCTGGGCAAGTCACTTAAACCCCATTGCCTCACAAAAAAAAAAAAAATCTTTTAACTGAAAAGGCAGGGAAAGGGAGGAAATCGCCTACATATGCCTGCCAAGACCGATTCTGCTGAGTGTAACTATAACAGAAGGGCAAAAAAATCACAGTGCCAGAGAAACATAGAAATTTACAGACTACAAAATCCAAGGAAGATGGCAGTAATGGTATCTAAGGCTTCATATTCAAAAATACACAAATTATGTGTGACAAGCAAGATGAACTCAGGCAAAGAGACAAATTTGACCTCATAATTATCACTGATACCCATAACTAGAGATGGGTGCTTTGGAATGGTATACGTTATTCAAAGGGCAAATAGGTAATACAGTGGATAGAGTGCCAGGTCTGAAATTAGGAAGACTCATTATCATGAATTCAAATGTGGTCTCAAATGCTTAGTAGCTGTGTGACCCTGGGCAAGTCATTTAACCCTGTTTGTCTCAGTTCGTCATCTATAAAATAAGCTGAAGAAGGAAATGGCAAACCACTCCAGTATCTTTGCCAAGAGAAGCCTAAATGGGGTCATGAAGGGTCAGACACAATTGAAACAACTAAACTACAACAACCTTATTCAAAACAGAGAATAGGTGAAGTGGGGAAGAATATAAGCACAGTAACTGAAGTAAGTATATTCATGTAACAACAGTTTCAATAACCCCTCCCATGGGGATACTATGATTGTATCTTTAAAAGTCAATAGAATCGGGGCAGCTAGGTGGCGCAGTGAATAGAGCACCAGCTCTGAAGTCAGGAGGACCTGAGTTCAAATCCGACCTCAGACCAAACACTTGACATTTACTAGCTGTGTGACCCTGGGCAAGTCACTTAACCCCAATTGCCTAAAAAAACACAAAAACAAAAGTAAATAGAATCTTGGTAATGTTTGAATTCACTATGAAGAATCTCCAAGACTGGTAATTTAACTGAGATGGATAAAGAAAGATTTTGAGGACAGAGAGAAAGGACTAGAAGAACTTCTTTCCTGAGAGACTTAGGAAATTGCCTCTTATTCTGTGAAGAAATTTTACATAGAGTATTATATGGGAGAGACTCTGAAATCCTCAGAGGAAAATGGTGGATCTGGGTTTCCAGAGCAAGAAGTCAGCAGTTGCAACTGACAGTTAGAGGTGATTTGGGGTGTCGAGTCACACAAATACAAATGACCCCCAGATTCCAAGTGTTAGCATATGGTACTGTAGTATTATAACTCCCACAAAATAGGGAAAGGATTAAACTACATGAACCTAGACCATCATAGATTCCACAGAGTAAAAAAAAAAAAAAAATGTAAATAAAATAAGAAAAGCTAAGAAGTGGTGTTAGCAGGAAAGACAGTGAGATAGCTGGATTTCTATTGGTAGCTATCCTTTTATAAACTCTAATTACTGTTAATTGGTTAATTGATTTTAGAGAGATGTTAACTGGTTCAATGGCATGGGAAGAATATTCTAAATGGGAGCTTTGAACAATAGTACCAGAAAATCTGATAACTCTTCAGGATTCTACCCCTTAGGAGAGTAGTAGAAAAAGCTTCTGAGGATACAATCCGCTGGTAAGAGAGCAGAGTTAAAGGAGTCAGCCCAGAGCTTGGGCTATAATAGTTGTACAGTTGTTTTAGTTATGTTCGACTCTGTGACCCCCCTTTGGGGTTTTCTTGGCAAAAATATTGGAGTGGTTTGCCATTTCCTTCTCCAGATCATTTTACAGATGAGGAAACTGAGGCAAACAAGGTTAAATGACTTGCCCGGGTTCACACAGCTAGGAAGTGTCTGAGACCAGATTTGAACTTGGGTCTTGCTGACTCCAGACCTGGCATTCTACCCACTAAAGTAGCCCTGTCCAAAAGCAGGGTAAAGATTAAACAACATGAAGCTGGACCATTATGTATTCCTCTGAAAGGAAAAAAAAGAGTTAAGTAGTAGTGTTACAAGAAAATATACCTGGTAAGTCTGTTGGATTCTCTTCTCTCAGAGAGAGACCAGGAACCCATTTCAAATGCCCTGTGGGAATGCCATTTGCTCAGACTTTCCCTTATACATCAAATACTGATATCAGTGCCTTTGGATTTTTATGTTTCTGAAGTTCATTATTTTGCCATAGTTAAGTAACAATTTTCTTCATTGAAAACATTCTTTTTAAGCATGTTCTTTATATTTCTTTGAAAACCATGTACCCTTGGTGACTTTGAACCTTTTCATGCTTTTGAAGTTTTTTATTCTTATATAAAATTTGATGCCTTGCCTCAAATGCTGTGCCTCGTAACTCCTGAGGGATGCCATCTTGTGTGGTTTTTTCAAAAATGGTGTTTACTCTCATGCAACAAGTGGGATTATGTACTCCCCACATTCAGAAGGTACCATCTTTTATCAAGGCTCTGGCATGCAGACAGTCTGCAAGGTGGTAAAATTACACAGATATCAGAGTGTTCTAATCTAGGGGCTGCTGGGAGCTGTGAATGCCCTGAGAAAAGTTAGTTCTCTCTCCATTTCTGAAATGGGGAGGAGTGGGGCTGAAATCTCACAGGAAGCAAAAATTGTGCTAACTCCAATAGGGTTGAAAGTTAGCTTGTCTCCAGAGGAAGAGGAAGAGTCATCTCTTGGCCACCCCCTCATACCAAGAGCTGTTACTGCTACCCTTGGGGTGACCATGACTATGAATTTGCACAAGAGAATGTGAAGGCAAAAAGCAGAAAGACTGTGTCTGCTCCTAGTTTGCCAAGGACATCAATGGTGATAATCTTACCCCACCCCACCCCACCTCATACTTTAAGTGGTCTAGCCCATATAACTATATCCTATTCCTTTTTTTTTTAATTATTCACTTCCTGTATTGACCATATTTCTCAAAAGTAAACTTATTTCTCTAAAATATATTTCAATGGATGTGCCCTGGATGGCGGAAGGGGATTATTAGCAACAACTGAGTGAGATGCTATGGTCACTTTGGAAACACAGAGATTGAAAGGACATTTTTCTTTCTAAATTACTTTGACTTCCCTCCCTACCTCTATGACAGCTGGGGGTCCAAAGAAATCAAAATAATTTTGCTAATATTTAGTTTAAGGAGAGGACTGGCCAATGAGTCATTAGAACATGCATAATATGCCCTTCCTTGTACCAACCCAGATGGACATGATTCAGAGGTTGCCTCACCCCACTTCGGGGCATGAGCAGGGATCCTCTGACTGCTACCCATCAGATTATTAAATGACTATTAAAAACTCTTAAATTCACTGCTGAACCAGAACTCTGTACGCCTACACAAAGTTCAAGCAGGTGATGTGTTACTTTCACATAAGGAAGATATTCCATAGGCCTCCAAGTGGGGGAAAGAGGTAGCAGTGAGGGCAGCAGCATTGATAGAGGCCGGCTGAGGCTGACTCATCTCCCCACCTGGCCACTATGTGACTATCAGTGCATAGGGCCTATTTCTTTCACCTCTTCAGGTTTATTCCTTCCCGATATGAGACGGATGAGAAATTGATGTTATTATTAGGAAGACGCTAACTCATTCATTAGTTTATGTATGAGAGACATAGTAGATAGGGACTCATGAGTGATAGAGCTAGAAAACTAGAAAACATAACACAAAAACCAAGACATAAGGTTTGGGCCCTTAAGGCGTATTGGCAAGAAGCCTCCAATGTATCAGTGGGACGAGAGATTGATCCCCAAGACTCACTAGAGAGTATGAAAACTCCCCCAAAGCAGTGAAAAGGTTGACATGAACCTGGATCACCTCATTTTATTTTTTTTAAGAGCTAAGCGGTGGTGTTGAAGACAAAGAGGCCTTTGTTATTATTGAGTTATTTGAGGTCCTGTGCAACTCTTTATGACTCCATTAGGGTTTTGTTGTGAAGAGATACTGGAGTGGCTGGCCATATCCTTCTCCAGTTCACTTTACAGATGAGGAAACAGAGGCAAACACAGGGTGAATTGACTTGGGCAAGGCCACCCAGCTAGAAAGCATCTGAGGCCAGATTTGAACTCAGCCAGATGAGGCTTCCTGACTCCAAGCCCAGTGTGTGTGCGTGTGGTGCGTGTGGTGCGTGTGTGTGTGTGTGTGTCTTGCCCTCTAGTTTGATTTTTTTTTTTTAATTAAAGGGGCCATCCTTCAACTCACTCCTTAAAGAGGCCTATTCACTGAATGGGCGTGGCCTCACTTATAGTGACAACCTGAAAAGACCTTAGCTTAAAAGGGCCAAGGTCTCCCACTGCATCTTGGGCCATCTCCAGTCATCCTGATGGATATCTGGCCACTGGACTCAGATGGCTCTGGAGGTGAAAGCGAGGCTGGTGACTTTACACAGCTCTCCCTCACTCAAATCAAAGTCAACTGCAAGTCATGTCATCATCTCCCTAATGTCATGGTCCTCTTTGGGAACGAAGGACAAAAAAAACCACACAATTAACATCATATGACAATGTCAATATATAAATATATTACGTATGCCTATATAACAACATAGGCATGCATGTGAATAATGTTAATACAATTGGAGGATGGCATGAGTGGCAGGTTATCTAAGTGGAAACATGTAACAGTTGGAAATTTAGGATTTTGAAAAAGAAAACTGGACTAGGCTTATATACTTGGGATTTAGCCATGAAGAGGGAATAACTAGAACCAGGAAAAAGAAGACATTCCTGGAGAAAAAGAACAGCTCTCTGAGAGATATCTACAGTCAGAGCAGGAGGAAGACGAGTCACCCAAAGAGGTGCCAGGATCATCAAATGAGTTCATCCTCCTAACATAAGGCTCCAAAACCATTCTGTGGCCAAAAAGAAGAGAAGGAGAAGACTTGGGGAAGGGTGAAGGAGGAGAAAGAAAAGGAACCAAACTTCAGTGCAGGTAGTATCAAAGCAAGTTATTTATCCATAGAAAACTGCAACTTCCAGAGACTACGAGGTCCAAATACCAAGCACAAACAGTGAATTCAAATATGGCTACAATAAAAACAAAGACAGAACATTCATCTTCGCCAACTTACTTGGAAAATTATGAAACTGAGCCTGGGATAATGAAAAGAACAGCACTATTAACCTCATAAGGAGCTTCATTATCACAGATGCCAAACAGGGCTTCTGAGACCTTCTAAGAGAATGAGGAGTTTGGAGAACTTTTAAATCCTCCTAAGTGATTTGGCAGGTGACGCCCCACCCATCCAACTCTCTAATCTCACTCAGGTGGTCACAGTTACCTACCCCTTCAGACAGCTCAAAAGAAGCCCTTTCTTCATTTTCAGTATCCACCTCGTGAAGACAAACATCTCCTATCATTCAGGTGCTTTGGGTGAAAGAGCCAAGTGTGGTCATAATGGAGCACTGGGCCTGAAGCTCATACCACAGGATATTTGAGAACTGAGGTAGGAAGTGCTTGTATGCACCAGGGCAGACTTAGATATACTATGATGATTGATGTCAAAGGTCTGGAGAATTGTTACATTGATAAGTAAATTCTCCTTGATCCCAAAGAACCAAGCTAGGAAGGATCGATAGAAACTCCTGAGGTAGAGTTAGGAGAAGATTAACAAGTCATCCGAGTGAAAATGTAACAGTTGGAAATACGGGACTAGGTTTAGAATGAGAAAACTGGGCTAGAAGCACATATTTGAGATTTGGCCATGTAAAAGGAATAACTGAAACCAGGAGACACTCCAGAGGAGGACAAATAGATCTTTGGGAAACATCCACAGGCGGGACAGGAAGATGAAGAGCAACTATCTAAGAAGGTCCTAAGATCATCAAATGAGAGTTGACCCTACAAGCCTGAGCATTCAAAAGCATTCTGGGACCAAAATGAAAATAAAAGGGGGGTTGAGTGGAGAAGTCTCTGGAGCAGGGGTGTGACCTCTTATGTCCTCAAGTTTGGTCCTTTGACTGAAGTTGGTCAAAGGGCTGCACTTGAGAACCTAGAGGGCCACATGTGGCTTTGAGGCCACAGGTTTCCGCACCCCTGCATCTGGAGGAAGAAACTTCCAAGAGAAAAGGCTAGAAATCATTCATGACAGAGACAAAAACACCTTTAGAAACAGGTCTTCCTGTTTTATGGCTTTTTTTCATATTTTTTTCATATTTTTAACCAGTGATGTTAATTTTGTTATTTTACCTTCTAACAAATCTTGTATGATTTTAATGTAAGTGTAAAGGTGAATGAAGAACTCCTGGCTTCCTGGAATTTGGAGAGAACTTCAAAGGGATATCAATATTCTCTCAACTCTGAGAGTGACCCGGGACTATAACAGTCTTTGGGCCCAAAGGTAGAATTGAATCACACCCCAGAATTCTTGAAAAGACACACGGACATACTGAGAAGGGGGTGAGGGGAGGGGAACACCTTTTATATGCCTACAGATTACTTGGCCCTGTTAACCAGTGCCCAAAAATATCATTGTCAGGGTCACTGCCAAACTCAAAGGATAGCACCAGGAGCTATCTTTCCTTGACTGCAAGCTATCTACTCTCCCTGTACATAATAGACAGGTTCAAACATTTCTCTCACTTCCATTTGGGAGGGAAGGAAAGAAAGAGGAAGGAAAGGAAGGAAGGAGGGAGGGACAGAGGGAGGAAGGGAGGAAGGAAGGAAAGGAAGGAGAGAGGAAGGAAGGAAAAAGGTATTTATTAAGCACATACTAGGTGCCAGGCACTATGCTAAGTTCTTTACAATTAATTTTTGTTTTGATAGTCACAACAACCCTGGGAGGTAGGTGTTATTATTATCCCATTTTACACTTAAGAAAATTGAGGCAGAAAAAGGTTAAGTAACTTCCCCAGGGTCACACAGCTAATAAGGCTAGATTTAACTCAAGCCTTCCTTGGCTCCAGACCCAGCACTTCCCACCACCCTTTTCTTTCCTTTTCTCACCTCTACCTCCTTCTTCTAACTGACACAGCTCCCTGTTCCCCTTATTACCCCCAAGTAGGGCCTTTCTTTATTCAATCAGTTAAACCCCAGTCTTCTAACCTTTTTATACCTTGGTTCTATCAACATTTTTAGGTGAGGCCTTTGCAGAGATCTTAAAGTGCACTGAGCACAGGGAATGGCAAACCAGCCTAAGTATCTAGAACAAAGTCTGTGAATGGAAGAGATGAGAGCTGAGTCTTGTGAGACAATCAATAGGCCAGAGGCAGTGTAGTGGATAGAGCTCCAGGCCTGGAGTCAGGAAGACTTGAGGTCAAATCTGGCCTCAGACACTCTAGCTGTATAACTCTAGGCAAGTCACTTAACACTGTTTGCCTCAGTTTTCTCATCTGTAAAATGAGCTGGGGAAGGAAATGGGAAACCACTCCAGTTTCTTTGCCAAGAAAACCCCAAAATAGAGTCATGAAGAGTTAGACACAACTGAAACAATTAAACAACAAAAGTACAGTGAGGAAGGCCCAGAGGAAGGAAGGAAAGCTCATGGCATGTGGGTGTCAGGAGTGAGGTAGAGATCGGTTTGACTGGGGGGGGGGGCAGCAAGGGGAAGACAAGGAGGAGAAATGGCAAGTGAACCCCAGTTTATGGAAGGCCGTGCAGGCCACCAGCAATCTGAAAGAAAAGGTCTGGTAGTAAACTGGCCAGGAAAATTCATTTCCCCTCCACATATGTCAAGGAGCAAGCACCAGACGGATACTGACAGATCAGGCGTCAAAAACTCAGAATGATGCAGCTACCTGGAGAAGACAGCGGGCTCTAGGTAGTGGGTGTGGAATTGTCTTGTTTCTGTCTGTTCGGTCAATTTAAACTAGAGCATGTCCTATACTCAATGTGTTGTGAGCCTGAGTCCTTGCAGAGGAACGTAAGGTCTTTCTTTTTTTTTTTTTAACAAAAGCCATATCCTGATATTCCCCAGGGAAATGCTGGGTGAGCATATAAACCCGATTTGAGGTGGCCTAAGGTCTCAATGGTCAGACCCATTCCATGTGAGCTCTGAGCAGTGAGTCTGCACCCCAGACTGAAGAAAAAGAAAACACAGCTGTTTGGTATCATTTTTAACAAACAAAGGTAGCACCATCCCTAGAAAGTGATCACTAAAAGGTTGAACGGCTTCTGTTTCTTTCAAAGAAAAGTGAAAAGCATCCCAATTTCATCAGGTATTACCAATACTTCCTGGAGGTTTTTTGGCAAATGGGATCATTAACCCAAGTAACCCTAAGGCAGCATCATGGGGAAGAGAGTTAACTAATAAATAGCTGGGCCCTATGAGCCCAGGGCAGAGAATCGAGATCATAGGCAATGTAAGAACCAAGAAAGCTATTGCTGTAGAAAAGGAAAGAGTGGGTTAGCAAATAGATATTTACAGGAGGCATTTCCAGGGCAAACTAGACTCTGGCCGCAAGGCCTGCCTGGGTTAGTTTGGATTCTGGGCTTCTGCTAGCTCACTCCTCCTTTCTCCTTTGTATATGGCTCCTTGAGTTATTGCCTTGCCGACAGCACAGACTCCTCACCTTTGAACTTAAGGCCTCCGCCACACAGATCCCTCCTCCCTTTCCAGACTTCTCACCCATTAGTCTACTTCACACATTCTACTTTCTAGTCTAATGATCCCCTAGAAAACTCAGACTTCATCCTCCACCTCTGGTCACTCCAACAGGCCACCTTCCAGGACCACAATGTCCTCCCTCATCCTATCTGCCAGCTGGAATCCTCCCCTTCAAGGCTAGCCCAGCAGCTAACTCCTCCACTGGGCTCTTGCTGACCTATGATAACTATTCTTTCCCACATTCTCTTATGCCTTAAATAAGGGTAACTTAAACCTCAATAAAAACGTTAAGCTCCCTGAGGGCAGGAATGATCATTAGTTTTTATGTTCCCAAGACTTAGCAAGCTCCGTACATATGTATACAGTACAATACTGGCTTTGGGGATCTGGACTGCTGATCTCTTTGGTGTCGAAAAGCCCCTAGTGCATCAGCCCCCTTTTCCCCAATGTAGATCAACCACGACTCCACATATAGACTATGGTCTTAGAGGTGCCTGGGGCAAAAAAATTAAGGGACTTGTGCATGCTGAAGCAATCAGTAGGAAGGAGAGTTGGTCTTTGAACCCTGCTCTTCCTGACTCTAAGGCCATCTCTTTATCCAACAATATCTTTCAATCTAATATACACTGGGCGATAATGAATCCAGTGAACACTAGACAGTTAGGGCAGCTAGAAGGCGCAGCGGACAGGGTGCCAGGCCTGGAGTCAGGAAGACTAATCCTCCTGAGTTAAAATTTGGCCTCAGTCAATTACTACCTGCATGCTCCTGGGCAAGTCTCTTAAACTGGTTTGCCTCAGTTCCTCATCTATAAATTGAACTGGAGAAATAGCAAACCACTCCAGTATCTTTGCCAAGAAAATTCCAAATGGGGTCACAAAGATTCAGACACAACTGAAATTACTGAACAGCCAACAACAAAGAACCACAAAAGCCTTCAGATTCAGGCTACAGGAACGTGCTATTCCAAGCAGGGAGAAAAAATGATTTCTGTTAGTCGTCTACCTTCTTCCAATTGATGGGAGATCCATCAGTGCCCCTGCTCTGATTCGGCTCCCAAAGCTCTTGGCACAAACAGATTTTTTCATTTATAAAGGCAATGAAAAATGATTTAGGGTCACTGGTCCCTTCTGGCAACAGCTTCTCGCTTTTGGAAAAGGACAGCATCCTGGACTTGGTGCCCCTATTTGGAATCACTTACTCCAAGGATTACTCTCCACAGGCCTCACGTTGTAGTTCTCGTCCTTGGCACCATTCACTTCCTGCCATGGGTCTTCACGGACATTGGACTTGCGTAAAGCTTTATATAAATAAATCCAACAATCAAGTCTCCAACATGAAGAATTATCTTGAATAAGAGAGCCCTCATAAAGAAGAGAGATCATCGTTCAGCAAAATAAAAAGTGCTTGAGAGGCAAGACTGTGTAATGGTTAGAGGACCAGACTCAGAGACAGGAATGAAAAAATGAATGAATGAATGGGAGAAAAATTTTTACTAAGTGCTTACCTTGTGCTATGTACTATATCCACCATTGAGGATATAAAAATACTCAATACAGACAGTTCCTGTACTAGAAGAGCCCAGAGAGCGCCTTTACTCAAGAAGCCTAATGGCAATTAGAGTTGGAAAGCAAAATACAGCCAGGAAGTAGTTGCTGTATGTCCTTCTTTTCAAAGAGTACCAAGGACATCACAGGGTGATATCTTGACTTGCCAGTGAATTGGATTAAAATGAGGCAGAGTTGCATAGTCATCAACATCACTTTCTCTTCCAGAGTCCTCAAAGTCCAGTGGCAAGACAAAAGTCAGGATGACTGGCGATGGCCTGGGATGCAATGGATGACCTTGGAGTCTTTGATGTCTGACCAAACTCGTTCAATTGCCTTCATGACCATTGAAACAAACTGTTCTCATCCACCCTTTCTACCAGGGAAGTTTTCATATGCTTGGGGTAGACATCCCCCTAACACATGGATGGGTTTGAGGCCTGTAAGTTACCCTCAACCTGGTTTTGCCGTCTGCTGAGATGGTTTACCAGAGTGTAGCCACTGCAATGCTACAGCTTCTTGGAACCACAGGTGAAAGTTGAGTGAAAGGTGACACCCAAGGCAGCAGGGCTAGTCGTTGTCCTTCGTGCTCAAAGAGGACCAAAATGGCATCGCTATGTCCGGTCAGTGCACAGTGTGTCCAGCTGTGGCTGATCAAACCAATATGGGCTCGGAATGCTCTGCCGCAGGTGGGCACAAACAGTCCATGTGAACATTTGCAGTGGAGATGTCTCTAAATCCGCACATCTCATACTTCTTTTTAGCTATTGCAATTCTGCTTCACTCATAGAAAACAGCGCCTTCTTTGCTGCAGGCACACGATGCTGAGCAGTCCTGTGCCCATGTCTCCCATGTCGTGCCATCAATCCCAAAGTCCTTCAGAGGACCTTGAGAGTGTCTTTGTATCATTTCTTCTGGTCTCTGTGTGAGCACTTGCCTCCTTAAATCATGGTACTCTGAACTCATACTCTAGATGAGGTCTGACAAGGGAAGAGATCAGAGGAACTCTCACGTTCCTTAATATTATTTTAAATATATAATCTAATACTTCACTTGGTGATCTCATCAGCTCCCATGGATTGAGTTACCACCACTGTGCTGACAACTGACAACACTACCTATCCTGCCCCAACCTCTCTGCTAACCTTCAATATCACTTCTCCAGCTGCCTTTCAGACATCTCAAACTGGATGTCAAGTAGACATTTTAAATTCAACGTGTCCAAAATAGAACTCATTATCTTTCCCCCTAAACATTCCCAGGAGCAGCTTTCTTCTTCGCTGTCTTGTCACATTGACCTCGCTTCTCTGCTCTGGACACATAGGCGTGGCTATCTGCAGCAACTCTGTTCCTCAGAATGCTTCCTTAAGGCTCCTGTGATCCCTGGAACCATGGGCCAATGAATCACTTGCCAAGAGACCCTTAGGAAATTGTGCTAATGCCTGATGATGCTCTGTGGTGTCTTGTTTTTAAACCTCAATGTTCTTTTAAATAAACAGAGGCTGTGCTGCCCTTTTTGAGATCCGTCTCTAGAAGAGAGGCTATCGTTGTCTTTTCTGAAAACCAGATCCATTGTCTAAGTCTTTAGTTTTGCAACCTGACGATCAGAACCACAGCCCTAGGATAACATGTTGTATAAGCAAGGGCTACCCCCAGGCCTCCTTTCACAATTGATCGGCACAGGAGCTTCAATTTCCTTCTCTGATCTACGGCAGTTTTTCCCATCTTTAGACAACCTGGTCCCCCCACACTCTCAGGGTCTCACCATATTAAGGCCAAACTTAGTGAAGATGCCCAGTTGACTTAGACTACTGAAGCTCAGAGCATAAGAAGCCTGAGCATAAGAAATCCAATGGCTTCAGCCTTTCAGGTAATAGGGATTAAAGGCAAGCACCACCATGCTAGCTAGAGTGTTTGGTGGTGAAGGAGATAGAACACTGGGCCTGCAATCAGGAAGACCTGAGTTCAAATCTACCCTCAAATACTCACTAGCTGTATGACCTTGGGCAAGTCCCTTAACCTCTCTCTTCCTTAGTTTCCCCGAGTGGAAAATGGGGATAATAATAGTGCTAACCTCCCATGATTATTGTAAGGCTCATTGAAAAAATCTAAAGCACTTAGCACAGTGTCTGGCACATAGTAGATACTTAATAAATGTTTGTTTTCTTCCCTTCTCCTTTCCCTCTTCTGCTCTTTGGTGGCTCGCCTCAATGGTTTTATCATCAAACTCTTAGGAGCCTAGAAGGAAGTTCAGGATTTTAAGAGAGGAAAGTAAGAAAGGAATCATCTATGATATGGCAGATAGCGTGTGCAAAGGCACAAGAAAGGGAATGCTGGGTTCAGGGAAAGGGAAGCAGGCAGTGTGTCCAGAACAAAGTTCAATATGGAAGGCTGTTTGATCTTGCCATAGACTACTGTGATGTTTAAAAAGATTCAAGAGACATAGTTTCTCAGAATTCAGAAAAAATTGGAAAGACTTATATGGACTGATGCTGAGTGAAGTGAGCAGAACCAGGAGAACATTGTACACAGTAACAGCCACATTGTGCAATGACTAACGTTGATAGACTTAGCCCTTCTCAGCAATGCAAGGATCTGAGACATCTCCAAAAGTCTCATGATAGAAAATGCTGTCCACATCCAGAGAAAGAACTATGGAGTCTGAATGCAGATCAGAGTATACTATTTGCTTTTTTTTGTTGTTTTTGGTTTTTTGGTGAAGCAATCGAGGTTAAGTGACTTGCCCAGGGTCACACAGCTAGTAAGTGTCAAATTGTCTGAGGCTGGATTTGAACTCAGGTCCTCCTGACTCCAAGGCCAGAGCTCTATCCACTGGGCCACCTAGCTGCCCTTCTTTTGCTTTTTCTTCCGTTTTGTTTTGTTTCTTCTTTCTTGTGGTTCCTCTTATGGGTTCTAATTCTTCTTTACAACATGACTAATGTGAAAATATGTTAAATAGGAATGTACATGTAGAGCTTATATCAGATTTCATGCCATCTTGGGGAGGGAGGTAGGGAGAGAGAGGGAGAAAATTTAAAACTCAAAAGCTCTTGGAAGTGATTTTTGAAAAACTAAAAATAAATTAATTAATTTTTTTAAAAAACACAGTTTCTGGGTAATATAATCATTTAATTAATAAGGCCAGCAGGTTATTAATAAATGGGTGGTCATTTGGCCCTCTCTCTTAGATCAAAGACGCCTAATGGCACTGAGGTCACAGTTTCTATGCCTTTCAAAGAGGAGGTACTCCTGAGGAATGCCTAATCACCTCTGATTGGCTAATCAAGTGGAAGGTGGGCTATCTTGGGTCACTCAAATCTTGTTTGAAGAGACATCAATTTCCATATCACCTATCTTGTTAATAGGCAGAACTCACATTTCCCTGGACTTGTCTGAGCAAACACAATGAGCAAGAATATACCCATTAATCCAAACTGTCTGATTAAATCTTGGCCTGGGTAAATCTTTAAGAGAGATTGTCCAAACTGGTTGGCTTCTGGATAAGGAAGTAGAAAAGGGTGAAAACCTTGGTCCTAATACAATAATTAATTATTAAATATAAGAGAAATATTCATTTCTCACACTACTTTCCCAATTTGAGTTTTTTTTTTTAACTCCAGGCACAGTGGATTAGACACAGTACACCCTGAATGATTAAATTGTTAACGGGTAAAAGGAAAAAATATTTCTCCGCCATTATCTCCTCTGATGAAGTTCAAGCTGGCTCTCTGTTAACATGACTTCATTTGTAGATGTTTGCTACCCAGCCCTTCTAGCAATGCCTTCTAGAAGGGAAACGGTCAAAAGGGGGAAGAAATCTTTGTATCAAGTTTCTTGGATACCAAAAAAAACAAGTTTCTTGGATTGGTGTCCAAATACATAGACAAATCTGTGATATGACCAAGTCATTTTCCAATAAATAAGTAGTTCAAAGGCTATGAACAAACAGTTCTCAAAAGAATTGTAGATAACCAATAACCTCATGAAAAAATTCTCCAAATCACTAAGGGAAATACAACTCCAAACAACCCAGAGGTTTCACCTCATACCTGATAAATTGGCAAAGGTAATAAAAGATGAAAATAGTCCACGTTGAAGGGGTTGTAGGAAGACAGGCACTTGTTGGGGGAGCTGTGAATTAGCACAACCATTGTGAAAAACAATTTAGAATTATGTAAATAATGTAGCTAAAATGTCCATACCCTTTGACTTAGAGATGTTACTAGGAGATTATGCCCCAAAGAGGTCATTGATAAGAAAGTCTCCCATATACACCAAAATATTTACAGACATACTTTTTGTGGTAGCAAAGTAGTTTTCCATTAGTAGGAGGAATTACTAAACAAAATATGATGTATGAATATAATGAATATTACTGTGCTGTACAGGTAATGAGATTTGGTCACATTCCTAGACTACCTATAATGACTTCACCCACATGGGAGGTGTTAGGGGACTGTTTTCAGAAGAATAGAGGACTAGAGCACGTATGGGGAATTCTGTGTTGACCTACCACATAATTAGAAACCACTTTTATCCATTAACTGGATGCAGAAAATGGTCAGTATCTTTAAAACCTGTCTGATTCAGTGACGGGGTTTTTGCTGCATTCAAATGCAAGGGTAAAGATTCCTTCACTCATATCCTATGGTAAGAGAAGGGGAGAAGAAAAAAGGGCAGCAGCTAGGTGGCCCAGTGGATAGAGCACTGGCCCTGGACTCAGAAGGACCTGAGTTCAAATCTGGCCTCAGACACAAAATACTCACTAGCTGTGTGACCCTGGGCTGGGCAAGTCACTTAACCCCATTGCTTAGCCAAAAAAAAAAAAAAAGGAAAGAGAGAGAAGGGGGGGAAGGCCTGAAGGCCACTTCCTTTGAACTCTTGGACCACATGGCCCCAAGAAATGGACCTAGTTCTTTTGCTTTCTATGTGTAAGGACTGAAGTCTCCAATCTGGCCCTGGAACACAAGCCCTGGGGATCTGAGAGTCAGGGAATCCAAACTAGATGTTTCAGGCAATCTAGTAATGTTGAAAAGCAGAAGTCAGAGGATGCCCAAACTCAGTAAGACTAATGTTATGTATGAACTAAGCTACTCTGAGAGTCTAATCACCAATCCTCCCCAGAGAGCTAAATGGTTTGAGAGAATTATGCCTCCTTGGGTTCAGTGGATTGCTTGTATATTCATTCTTCCTACATCACTCATAAATATTTCTGTAAAAAAACTAATTCGGTATTAAATAGAATCCAAGCGCTACTCACTGGACCTCTAATCCTGGAGGGAACACAGACAGTAGAGGCTTGAGCTGATGGCAAAAAAAGAGACAGCTAGATTCCTTGGGGGAGAGGGGAGATAACAGACTTGTCGCTCAGACAATGGAACTAAGCATAGCCATGAAAAAAATATATGGGATGATTCCCACAAGATAAATGGAAAGAACAATCAGAAAACACTCAGAAGTGAAGGTTGCAAAATTACAAAGAAGAGGTATGAGAAGATATCCCAATCTTACTCCTTTGTACAAGTGGGAGGTGGGTAGATATGGAGTATTACACAAATTTTCAAACTATTTCACTATATTGATCAGTGTTACTGATTTTTTTTCCTTTTTCTCATCTTTAAAAAAATATTTCTCATTTGAGATAGATCTCTCAGGAAAGAAATGGTGGAAAAATTCTAGTGATATAAAAACAAAAAAAAACAATAAAAATGCCTTCAAAATATTTAGAAAAAAATCTGGTTTTTATAAGAATCAGAGTTCATTGCCCTAGTATAATCTGCAGAAAACATCTATCCACTTTGTATTTGGCAAAAATCGAGAACATTTATCATTTGATGTGGGATATTAAATCTTTACTTGGCCTGTTCTTGGTTCTGAGCTAAGAGAACTTAGATTAACTGATCCAAGTTTGGATTGAAAGTGAGATACACTGGAGGAACAATGCTCTTGTAATCAGAAGAAACTGGATCCCAAATCTGATAGTAGTTGTGAGATCCTAGAGAAATCTCTTAGCATCTCAACCTCGGTTTCCTCATTGGTAACAGGGGAATGATACCAGGACTGCCTACCCCACTCAACAAGCATACATTACGCATGACTTGTCACACACTGTGCCGAGTTCCTGGAATATAAAAATATATTTGAAAAAAAAAAAGAGACCCTGCCCTCAAGGAGCTTACATTCCAACAAAAGAAACATGCCCATACAAATGAAGTCAAGATGAGCTCAGGGTAAAACTTTCTCAGAGAAAGGGGTGAGGATGGACAATTTTATACATATATACATATATACATATATGTATAGGAATGTAATATATACATATATAGGAATGTAATATATATACAGGAATATAATATATAGGAATGTAATATATATATAGGAATGTTATATATATAGGAATATTATATATAGGAATATTATATATATATATACACACACACATACATATTCACAGATGGAGACACAGGTATGGAGTTAAAATTAAAATGAGCTGAAATCAGAAAGGAAATTTTGACAAATACCAAAGCATGGAATGACTATATGGAACAATAACTTGGACCAGACCATTTCTTGGTACTTTGAGTCAAATGGAGAGTTTTGGATTATTTTGTATTGTTTTGTTTTTTAAGAAAGGTGGGAACAATCAGAAGAGTTACTAGACTCCATAACAAGCTAAAGATCTTTCTGCAATGGTAGGCCAAGGAGCTCGTTTCTGGTAAGGGAAGAAAATAATTGGATGGGAAATTGTTTTGTCTGTGTATGAGCTGTTCACGTCTTGTCAAGTCAAGTCAAAACATGTCCTATGTTCAGTGTCTTGTTGGGCTGAGAGCTTGCAGAGGAATGTAGCAGAGGGAACAGCACACAACACCTATTCTGATATTCCAAAAGGAACTGCTGGCAGGATAATCATGAGCCCTATGGAGTCATCTTAAGGACTTCTCAAGGATCAAACCAATGCCCCGTGAGCCCAGAGCTTTGGTTCAGAGCAACACATTGCAAACACCAGCTCATGAGAGCAGTTTTTAAAAAATAGAGACAAATACCTTCTCTACTGCTGCACTTATGTCTGTTTTACTTGCACATTTTATTTTGAAGAATATCGCTAAAAATAAAAGAAAAAGTCCTGGAAGAAATTCCAGAGCATCATAAGGCATTATCACAACTCCTTGAGGGTCTCTTAACTAGTAGAGCTATTGGCTCATGACCTAACAAACCATGGGGGCCCTTCAAAAACACTTTGGGGAAACAGCTGCCATTGAAAGAGGTGCTTCCATATCTCCTGAGCGAGAATTTTTTTGTTGGGGAAGTAGGAAACTAGAAAGCTGCTCCTGTAAAAAAAGAAAGACAGAGTTAGCAATCAGACATTGGCAGGGGTGAATTGGATTGGGATTTAGTCCACCTTGATGATCATATATTGCTGGCCTCCAGTAGTTTCCTTCTCCAATCTCTCCACCACCCCAGCAGTGCCCCTTCTCTTATCTAGCTCCCAAAGTTCTTGGCATGAACAGGAGTCTCTCTAATACCACATATTGGAGCTACCGGATAGAAACAAGGGTTTAAGAAAGTCTTTCCACTAATAGGCTTCTCACCTTTTGGGAAAGAGCAGCCTGGATTTGGTACCTTTGACTGGAGTCACTCTAGGAATTATTCTCCACAGACTTCACTTTGGAGTTAGTTCTCCAGCCACTCAGCATTTATTAAGCTCATACTGTATGCCAGGCACTCTACCCATTGTTAAGAAATCTAAGAAAAATGGTACAGTCCTTTCTCTCCAGAAGCTTACAGTTTTTGGCAGGAGTCAACATCTACATTAGGAGAGACAGAAGAAATGCAAGTTTGTTTTGAATGGGAAGACACTGGTAGGTGAGAGAGAACAGGAAAGGATGTAGAAAAGGAGACTTAAGTTTACCCATGAGAAATCAAGGACTCCAAGATAGAGGCGAGGAAGAAGAGAATTCCAGGCAGAGGGGAGAACCCATGCAAAGGCCCAGTCAGATGTTAGGCTTGGAGTGCTGTGTATGTGGAACAAGAAGGTCAGTTTAGTGAGACTACAGGACACGGGGAGTGATATACTGTATAGTGAGGTTGAAAAGTTAAGAGGGAGCACTATGAAAAGGGCTTTCAAAGCCAAGCAGAGGAGTCTGTCGTTGATTTTATAGGCAATATAGAACTGCCGGAGGTTATTGCTCGGACCTGAAGTTGAGGAACATTCCTTTGGCAGCTGTGCAGAGAATGGATTAGAGTGAGGAGAGACTCGAAGCAGTGAGACCAATTAGGAGACCAGCAAAGTAGGGCCTGCAAGGCAGGTGGCCTTTCTGCCACACATTTCTTGCCATAAGCCTTCAGGGATAGTTGTTTTGCCTGGAGCTTCATGGAAGTTACAGGAAAAAACAGACTCTAACATCATCATAAAATCAGCAATTTCAAGGTGGTAGGGATATGAAAAACTAGCTGGTCCAACCCCTTCATTTAACCAGAAAGGACACTGAGGCCAAGGGAGGTTGTATGATTTTTTCCCCCCAAGATTACACAGGTAGTGGCTTTCATGAAATTTAAACCTAGGTCCTTTGACTCCAAAACTGGAGTCTATTCCCAGGCTCGAAGAGAGGGTGCCCTCATTAGGAGAGATATCAGCAGTCAATGAGAGAAGAATTTAAGAGGCAAGAGGGTATCCTAGGAAGAAGGCCGGGCCAAGTCAGGAAGACCCAAATTCAGGTCCTAAAATTGACATATACTAGCTAGCCACGTAACCTCTTAGTGCCCCACTCAACTCCAAGTTATAGCAATATTATTCATTTCAACCAGTAGAGGTAATTTCTAAATGAGCTGGAGGGTTCTCAATTCCCTAGAACAGTAGTTCTCAAAGTATGGTCCATGGACCCCTGGAGGTCCCCAAAACCTTTACAAGAAGTCCACAAGGTCAAAAATGTTGTAATAATCTTACTAAGACAATATTTGCCTATTAAAACATTCCTCCCTTTTTCAATTGCATCTCTGTCCAAAGCCAAATTTTCTTCATATACTCCAACCTAAACATCATATCACAATCGATTGAATGCAGAAGCAGATAGGAGAATCCAGCTGTTTTTTATGAAGCCGGACATTAACGAACTTTGAAAAAATATGTAAAGCAATTCCATTCTTCTCATTAAATTTTTTTCATTTAGAAAATAGTTAGTTTTCTTTTTAGAAACGCTTCTTATTAAAAATGTAATGGGTTTATTATTGTTATTTTTAAGTGCATTGATAAATATTTTTTAATTTGCCCATTGTAATTCCTAACATATGTCGAGTATCACTAGCTATAACCCACATCAACAAAAGCTTTATGAGAGGGCCCTCAACAGTTTAAAAGTGTAAAGGAGTCTGGACACCAGTCAGTTTGAGAATGGCTGCTCTGTACTGATGAACTGTTAGTTGCAGACCAAGAACAAAAAGGAAAGAACTATTCTACCAGATGTTCCCAACCTAACACAGAAGCAGTGGGGAATGACCACAGATGAGCGCCCTAAGCAGGGCTTCACCTTCTTCCCCTTTGTGCCACAGGTCATTTTTGCTGACATAGAGCACTTACTCAGACTGTATTAAGTTCAATAATGTCTAGAGTCCTTATTAAATTAGGGCTTCTGTTTCTGGAATAGGACGCATCTTTTCATAGTCATCTCTGCTAAAACTGGTCTCCACAATAGATGATCTATAAGCCTGAGTGCTATGAGATTGTTTACCAGGTGACTCAATTGTTGAGGTAACTTGCATCATTAGAGGAGAGTAAACTTTAGTTATCCTGTGGATAAAGGAAAAAAAATATTTAGAAGGCCAGGTCATTATGACTTGTAGGACAGACTCAGGACTGAGCTCATAAGCAGGTAGTAGTTTTCTTTCCCTACTTGGCCACCATAGGCATCCTTACCACTGGAATTTTGGGGTCAGGGAAGTTAGGAACCAAGTCATCTGTTCTTCCCCTGCTATGGCAGTGCTGACTCTGAGTCTACGACTTCACCTCTTGCAGAAGAGTTAGGACAATGCCAGCACAAAGGACATCTCACACGTCCCCAGGAGTCTCCCAATATGACTCATCACTGGCTGATCCTGAACCTTCCCCAAAGAGCTCCACCTAGCAGCCCTGCCTCCTCATTAAGCCATGGCTCCATCTCCCTAATGCCCCTCTGAGCCCTCGCCCAGGTCACAGTCTTCTCAGATTCAAAGGCAGCAAGGAGTAGAATTGAGCAGACCAACATTACTTCGAAGGAGATTCAGACAAATGAGACTTGATTAAAGTGATCGATGTCATGTAAGTGTAGATTCACTGCTGCTAATCCCATTTCCCTTCAAGGATTAATGGCAATTTTCAACTCATCAGGAAACCCAAAGTCCAAGAAAGGCTTCCAAGCCAAAACAGCCCAACAAGGAAGGTAAGGTAGAACAGGTTCAAGACTGGGCACACTGAACTTACCTGGGGACCACGCATGCGATGGTTATCTCAACAGTGCCATCATAAAAATAATCTACAGAGAAAAACTTTAGAGAAGTCATGAAGGTTTCCATGTTTTCTGAGGCCTGATGGGACAAGGAAACCCTTTAGGCATACTTATTTTAAAAGTCAGAGGATTTAAATTATCGTAATGTAAGATAATGAAGATACGACAAACTTGGGAGCGATAGGCCCTGGGGGCTTTATGTGCTCCAAAGAATTGCGAGATGTCCCCAAAAAACAATGTGGCCCATGTAGCGGAACTCCCCTTTTCCTATAGACAGATACCTTCTCACCCCCAGCCAAGCACAGAGGCTTCCTGCAGCATCAAATACAAAACCACCAAAATCATTCATTCTCACTTGACAAGGGTTGACAATCAACAGCAGAAAGAGACAGGCCGCACTCTTACTTACCACTCTACTGGCCCAGCTCTGATAACATGGACATCATGACATGAGGATGGCACTGAATTCATCCACAGATAAGAGCCCAGTCAATTGATGCCACACCCTCAGACTGGTCTTGGAAAGCAAAGGAAGATGTTTCCAAGATAAGGGGACCCCGTCGTCCTTTACTTTCCACAGGGTTAAATCCCAAGGCTTGTGAAGAAAGCTGAGGCAAAGGTGCTGTCATCTGTCCAACCCGATGCCATTACCCTATCCCATACTGATTAACAGGTACTTTTTATCCCTTGTCAATGACAGCTCATCTCCAGGCCAAGACATGCAAAAAGGGCCTATGATAACTCAGAAGCTGAGCTCCGATGGTCACTGGCTTACCTTCATTTGTATCCCACGATCCCACAATGAATATTCCATGCGAAAGCTATCAGTTCCTTCCCAAGTTATCTTGCAACCATTGCCCAAGACCACTTGATGAGACTTCAATTTCATACCATTTCCAATAAGATCTTTCCCCACAATGAGCAAAAGGTGGTTGTCTGTGCATTGAAGTTCTACTGTGAAAGATGAGGAAGAAGAAAAAGTGTCAAGGAGAATCTCAAGAACAAGGAACCACTCAAATGAGAAGCGAAAATAGTATCAAGAGAATAGTTTGTTTTAAAAAAAAAAAAGGCAGCCAAGGGAAATGGCCTCAGTGCCCATTAGACCTGGGTTCAAATCCCACATAGTATATTGAGAAGGTGGACAATCCACTCAAGATGGCAATGTGAGAAGTCGTAGAGGAAGCCAAATCACCCATGGAGACTCCAGTAAGTACTTCTAAGGACACAAGAAGGATCAATGAACAAGATCAAAGAGGAAGAAGAGGAAAGCCTTCCATCCATTCCAAGACTGCCCGGGAAGATAACCAAAGGCCTTTTCTCACTCAGAGAGAAGTCACACCAGACAAAGTAGGAAATCTAACTAACAGCCTGAAGCTTCTGCTGCTCTGAGTGGGAATATGGCGGGAGAGTAGGGGAGGAGGGGAGGGGGCGGAATCCAGCCCACTCTCACAGGGTCAGAAGCCAACAGACTCTCTGCTGGCATGTGAAAAGGTAAGTATTAACACATTAAGAAGCTGACCCTGAGCCTTCCTAACAGCAGCAAGGAATGGACATGCCCAGATAGAGCAGGTAAGATAGAGTGTGCTTTGGAGCCGCTGCAGGAAACAAGGCCAGTTTAATCCCCCTCCATGCATACTGGGGGGCTTACTCAAGGAGGCCTAAGTCCAGAGCCATCTCTGACCTCTGGTAATGCTCAAGGACTTATAGAGCAATGAAGGCAAAGTCACAAAGGTCTTTTCAGAATTTCAGTCTTTCAGGGTCACAGAGGGAGTTTTAAAAAGTCAAGCATATGGCCCAAGTGTGGTTCTGCTCAGTTTTGATAGAAAAGAAAAGGGAGAGTGAAAGCAGCACCCTAGGAAAGGGATAAGGAAGGAGGAGGAACTTAACTTTTTTTTTCTTGAACATAAATAGGATATGTGAGAAGAGTAAAGTGAGCATCTCATGGCCCGCATCAGTATCTGATATGGACAAAGGAAAGTTGCATGCCCAAAAAGTCTGGTGTGGAAAAAGATTAAAAAGGGGGTGGGAAAGACATTAGAGATTCAGGGCGAGAACAGTCAGAAGCAAAACGAACTCCATCTTTGAAGGACAGATCTCAGAACAAAGATCAAAAGGAGAGAAAAAAAATGTAAGAACCACTGGTCCAAGTCTGGGCTGAAGATACATCACGCCACTTCAATTATAACTACCATTGAACACATTTCTTCTTTTTCGTCACCTCCTTCTTTGTAGTGAGGGGGCCAATGGTCAAAGAGAAGACAAAGGAAAAGGATATAATAGAAGGAACTCTACAACTAATCCTTATAGCCTGGAATAGGACTAAAGGGGCAGCTAGGTGACACCTTGGATAAAGCACTGGACTTAGAATCAGAAAGACTCCTTTCCCCAAGTTCAAATCTGGCCTCAAGCACTTATTAGCTACGTGACCCTTGTCAAATCCTTCTGTTTGCCTCCTTTCCTCATCTGTAAAACAATCTGGAGAAGGAAATGGCAAATCATTCCAGTATCTTTGCCAAGAAAATCCCCAAATGGGATCACAAAGAGTCATACAAGACTAAACAACAGAAAATGTTGTTTAAAATGGGCCAGAGATATAAGCTTATTCACAAACTGGAGGGGAGTGACAGAATAGATTAAAACAAAATCCAACAATGTCATTCCATACTTGAAACATAAAGATCCCCCAGGGATCCTGGGTTAAAACAAATAAAAAATAAAAAGGTGCCAAGTTTAAGAAAGGGAACATGTGGTTAGAGAGCAGTTCACCTGAAAAGGGACCCTGAGATTTTAGTGGACTACATATTCAGTATGAGTCTTTGATAGCTAGAGAGTTTCCAGAGAAGGGCAACCAGGAAGGAAATGCCATATGAAAATGCCACTTGAGATACCATACGAAGATTGGTTGAAAGAAATGAAGATGTTTAGCTTGCAGAAGGGGACAAGCTAGCTGCCTTCAAGTATATGAAGTGCTCTCCTGCGGAGCAGGGACTCAGCTTGCTCTCCTTGGCCCCAGAGGGCAGATACAGGAGCACTGGGAAGAAGTTGTAAAGAGGTTTAGGCTTTGCATCAGGAAAAATGCTTCCTAACATCAACAGCAACTGTCCAGAGTGCACTAATTACTGGGAGAGGTTATTGGTTCTCATCATTGGTGGTCTTCAGGCATACACCACTTTCCAGGTACATTACAATGCTAATTTCCATTAGCAGTCAGGCTAGATGGTCACTGGGGTGGTTTCCATTTCTCAAATTCTGTGATCCTAAGGTGAGGAAATACATGTCAAGCAAATAGTTCATGTCAAAAAAAAAAAACCTAGATGAAGCCCCCCATATACACCAAAAATACCAGCACTTTTATATTTACATCAGCACTTTTGTGACAGAAAAGAGTTGGAAATAAAGGAGATGACCAGTGATTAGGAAATGACTAAGCAAATTGTTTAGGGCAGCCAGGTGGTACAGCAGATAGAATGCTGGGCGTGGAGTCAGGAAAAATCTTATTGAATTCAAATCTGGCCTCACACTTACTAGCTGTGGGACCCTGAAGAAGTCACTTAACCCCATTTGCCTCAGTTTTCTCATCTGTAAAATGAACTGGAGGAGGAAATGGCAAACCACTCTAATATCTTTGCCAAGAAAACACCAAATGGGATCACAAACAGTTGCACATGGATGAAAATGACCAAACAACAACAATAAACGTGGTACATGAATGGAATGGAATAGTTCTGTGCCCTTAGAAATGATGAATGTGATGAAAACACAGAAGCATGGAAACAGCTACACGAACTGATGAAGTGAGATATAAGCTGAACCAGAAAAACAATTGACAAAATGATTTCAATAACACCAAAAAAAATTAAAGGTGAATGTTGTGAAATAACAAAGAATGAACATGACTCAAAGGAAGGGATATGAGAAGACATTCTCACTCCACCTGTTTTCAGAGGTGGGAGGTCTACAAGGGTTGGGCATTGCCCATTTTTTCTGACTTTTTTGATGTATTGACCAATTATGTTGATTTTCTCTTCTTTTTCTTTTCACTATTGTATGGGATGGCTCTCTAGGAAAGGGAAGAATACTAGTGAAAAGTATATAAAAAAAACTTATTTTAAAAAATACCTTAATGTTTTCATTTTGTTTTAAGGCAAGTGGGTGCAAGGATAATGGGATTCTAGCTCCATGACTCCACTTGACAAAGTCCCTTAACCCCTCTGGCCCTCAGTTTTCCCATCTGTAAAATGAGAGAAGGTTGGATTAGAGAGCCTTTCCATCTCTAAATCGATGATCCCATTACCTTAATTCACCTTAATAAAACCACAAAGTCCAGAAGGAAGGGAAATAATGTCACTGTACAGGGCAAAAAAAACCCAGGTCAGCCTCAGACACATTCCCCTACCCAGAAATGCGTATGTCTACCAACCCCAAAGACCAAAAAGCAAAAGAGACCCAGCAAAGAGATGGAGCTCCAAGTCTGATGAGTGAATTATGAAGTGAGCTACAGAAGATGATCAGAGCTACAGACAAAGGAAGTTCAGATAAAGGATGGGAAGGCTGAGGAAATCTTCTGAAATACCTAACAGAGATGCCTGAACAGCTGCATTACAACAGCAGAAAACATTCAAGACATTTGTCCAGGGCTTTCTAATAAAGGACTCCTTTTCATGAGCAGTCAATATTTGTAAGAACAAAAGATAAAGAGAGGTAAAGAAATCATGCAGGCTTCCCCTCAGATAACAAAGCCAATAGTTAATAAAGGTTTATTAAGTGCCTACTGTGTGCCAGGAACCATGCTAAGCACTAGGGATATAAACAAATAGAAAAGAAAGACAGTCCTTTGCACAAACAAAGCCAATGCAACCAAGATTACAAGGAAAGTAGAAAATTGGGAAAGAATTTTTGCAACCAGTCTCTCTGATAAGGGCCTCATCTCTAAAATATATAGAAAATTCAGTCAAATTTACAAGAATACAAGTCATTCCCCAATTGATAAATGGTCAAAGGATATGAACAGGCAGTAAGTTCTCAGACAAAAAAATTAAAGCCATCTATAGTCATATGAAAAAATGCCTTAAATCACTATTGATTAGAGAAATGCAAATCAAAACAACTCTGAGGTACCACATCACACCTATCAGGTTGGCCAACATGACAAAACAGGACAATGATAAATGTTGGAGAAGATGTGGGAGAATTGGAACACTAATGCATTATTGGTGGAGTTGTGAAATGATCCAACCATTTTGGAGAGCAATTTGGAACTGTGCCCAAAAGGCTATAAAAATGTGCATAGCCTTTGACCCAGCAATGGCACTTCTAGGGCTATATCCCAAAGAGATCATACAAATGGGAAATCTTTTTGTGGTGACAAAGAATTAGAAATTGAGAGGATGCTCATCAATTGGGGAATGGCTGAACAAGTGAGGTATATGAATGTGAGGGAATACTATTGTGCAATAAGAAATGATTAACAGCCTAGCAATACAAGAATCTAAGACATCTCCAAAGGCCTCGTGATGAAAAATGCTATCCACATCCAAAGAAAGAACCATGGAATTTGAAGGCAGATCGATGCATACTATTTGCTATTTTTTTCTCTTCTGTTGAGTTTTGTTTCCTCTTTCTGGTGGTTCCTCCTATTGGTTCTAATTCTTACTTACAACATCACTAGTATGAAAATATGTTTAATAAGAATGTATATATATAGAGAGAGACTATATCAGATTGTGTGCCGTCTTGGGGAGGGTGGTAGGGAGAAAGGGGGAGAAAAATTTTAAACTCAAAAACATATGAAAGTGACGGTTGATAAATCAAAATAAATTAATTTTTAAAAAGAGAGAAAGACAGTCCTTACCCTCAGGAACTTACCATCCAAAGGATGGTAGGGATAGTAGGATGTTAGGGAGGCTTCAAAGCCCTTGAACTTCATACACCACCCATACCTTTCCCATCTGTGGATGATGGAAGTGGTCATGACCAAGCAAGGCACAGAAAGGATGATGGAAGTAAAGGGGACAACTTTGATTACATTAGATTACAAGTTATTATACAAAATCAATCCAGTTAAAATTACAAAGGAAAACATTTAACTGGGAGGGGGAAAATGCAGCAAGTTTCTCTGATAAAGGTCATTTGTCCAAGATTCTTAAGGAATTTGTTCAAATTTGTAACAACAAAAGCCACCCACCAAAAGATAAATGGTTAAAGAATTTGAAGTTTTCAAAGAAAAAAAAAATCAAAGCTGTCAACAACCACCTAAAAAAATGCTTTCAATTATTACTAATTAGAGAATTAAAGCAACTTCAACGTTCCACATAACACCCACCAAACTGACAAAAATGACCGAAAGGGAAATTAACCACGTCAGAGGTCTAGAGGGAAAATAGGCACACTAAAGCTCTGTTAGTGAAGTTGTGAATAGGTCTAGTCATTCTGGAAAGCAATTCAGAACTATGCCCCCAAAAGTCTCAAAACTCCGCATACATTTTGATCCAGCCCTGCCATTGAGACCCCAATGAGAGCAAAGAAAACAAAGCCAAGTGTACAAAAATATTTACAGTATTTCTTTTTATTATAGCAAAGAATTGCAAACTAAGGGCTGACCATTATTTGGAGAATGGTTGAACAAATTATGGTATATGAATAACATGAAATATGACAACGTAAGAAATCAGAAAAGGGGGGCAGCTCGGTGATGCAGTGGATAAAGCACTGGCCCTGGAGTCAGAAGGACCCAAGTTCAAATCAGGCCTCAGACACTTGACACCTACTAGCTGTGTGACCCTGGGCAAATCACTTAAACTCATTGCCTAGCAAAAAAAAACAAAACAAAAAACAAAAAGAAAAAGAAAGAAAGAAATCAGAAAAGGGATGGCTTCAGAGAAACCTAGAAAGACCTGTGTGAAATGATGCAGAGGGAAGTGAGCAGAACCTAGATAACGATCTACATAATGACAACTTCATAATGACAAACAACTTTTGACTTTTAAAATAGTTTATTTTTCAAGTAACAATAATGTTTTAAATTAATCTAGTCCTCCCACTACCCCACCCCTGATGAGCATATTTTTTCAATGTACCTTAATATATAGCTACATAGTCTAATAAAATTAATTCCCCATGTTACTCATGCCCAAAATATATGTCTCTTTCTGCATTTTAAATTTTGTATGTATGTGCAGCTCAAGGGAATGAACAAAGGAATTTTCCTTTGGAAAGATGGGACACATATTTGCTCAACTCAAGCTGGGGAAGTTAAATTCATTTCTGCATATTTCATCTTCACTCTTTTTAACTTGTGATTTATCACTGCTTCAGCTTTCTAGTCTTTCAGAGTTGTTTTTCTCCATAATTTTAGCATCACATAAATTGTTCTTTTAGTTTTGCATCAAAGTCTTCCTAATTTCCTATGAAATTGTACATTACACCATTTCTTATGTCACAATAATATTCTGATATATTCATATACCACTATTTGTTTATCTATTCCTCAAAAGCAAGATAGCCCCAGTTTTGGTCTGCCATGAAAATAGTGTGTATACACACACACACACACACACACTACATTTAAACCCTTTTCTTCTTTCTTGGATTGATTTGAGCTGTAAGCAGCAGTGGAATAGCTGGGTCTAAAGATGTGTGTGGTTTGCTGACTTTCTGAGCTTACTTCCAAATTGCTTTCCAGAATGGCTAGGCCAGTTTCACAGTTCCAAAAACTCGTGTACCTATTTTCCCATAGCCCTTTTCACATTTATGTTTTTCCCTCATTTTTTTCCAATGTGATTGGTGGAAATGATAGAGGTAGAACCTCAGAGTTGCTTTAATTCGCATTTATCCAATTATTAGTGATTTAAAGCATTTTTTCACATGATTGCTGATAGCTTAGATTTCTTCCTTTGAAAACTGCCTCTTCATAAACTTGCACTAGTTATCAATTGTGGAATGGCTTTTGTTCTTATAAACTTGAAACAGTTCCTTATATATTTTGGATATCAGACCTCTGTCAAAGAAACTTGAACTTTGAAAGACTTAAGAACTTTAAATAATGCAATGACCAACCAGAATTCTAGGGGACCCATGATGAAGCATGGGTTACCTCCTGAGAGAGATATCTTGAGATAGACTCAAGATATAGACTCAAGATATACATCTTCAGACATGGATGATGTAGGAAATTGTAGGGCTTTACTATGGGTATTTGTTACGGGGTTTTGTTTTTCTTATTTCTGAAGAGGTAGAAATAGAAAGGAGGTGGGAAGGGATGCATAGGGTTGCCCCTCTGTCCACCCAAAAAAAGATAGAAAAGAGGATAATTGAAGTATTTTTAATATATACATTAGAGGATATGGTATTAATCAGGTCAGTAGGACAGTTTGGAAAGTTATATGTTAGATTATATACTTTAAAAGAAAAAAAGCTTTACATAATAGAGATTATTTCATATGAAACCCCTTTATTCTGCTCTACTATGTACTTGGAAATGTTCTTTTATTTGATGTTCCTTAAGTTCAGAATTTTTTTTTAATTCCAAAGAGATGAAAAACAAAAACAAAAAACAAAACTTTCATACCCCACAGAAATCCATGTGACTTCAGTTGTCTCTTGGTTCAAGTCTCCTACCAAGTTTTACTTTCTACCACCAGGGGTCCTCTGGATCTGTTAACCCCACCACCACCACCACCACCATATGCAATCCCTTCATCAACAGCATGGCATAGGGAAGAGTGACCTAGATCTAGAGTCAGAAGATAACAATTTTCAGCCCTGATTATGACCCCTAGTTTCTCTTTGACCTTGGGTAACACAGCCTGACCTTCAGTTTCCTTATCTGGAAAGGGAGGAATAATTCCACCTGTCATACCTGCTTTGCTGCTCTGTAGAAAGCATATCAAGAGGTCAAGTGACTTGCTCAAGGTCGCAGATGAATGGGAACCTCTAATGCTTTTTTGTCTTTTTCTTCACACCTTCCCATCCTTCATTTACTTGGACAAGTATTTAGACAGCACAGAAAATGTGACCATCAGGGACCAGGGACATAGTCCCTACAACACAAGAGTATAGAGTTCTTCTAAATAAGAAAATAATAAAAAAAAACTTTTAAATGCTTTAAGCACTGAGTTTGTGCCAGAAGGGATCCAGATGATAGATGAAGGAATTAATGGAGGAGAGAGATCAGGTGAACCTGGGAAATCCAGAGAAGCCAAGATTTGAATAAAGGAAGAGTATTATGGATCATTGGAGACCAAGAAGGCTGAGAATTAATGAAAGGACTGACTAGGAAAATGGTAGTAGGAAGTACCAGGAAGGAACCTCAGTGGAGGTAAGAACTGGAATGGTTTCAGTGACTGATTAGAAAAGGGAGGTGAAAGAACAGGAAGAGTGAAAAAAGACTCCCATGGTTCATCTAGGCAAGTGGAAAATGGTGAGACCATTGAGGAAAGCAGGGTAATCAGAAAAGGGATCCAGGTTGAAAAGGTGAGGATTTGATTTTTTTTTATAAGTAATGGCTCAGTGACAATAGGACATCCACTTGGAAGCCCTCAACAGACAGCTAAAAGCTCAGGAAGAAAAAGGCCTGGAGATAATAAACTTGGGATCTAGCCATATATAAACAAAGTCAGAGATGAGAAATCATCCAAACGGAGAAAGAGCAAATCCCTGAGAAATAGCTAATGTCAAAGAGCAGGAAAAAAAGGGCAACCAATGGAGGAGGTCACAAGATCATAGAATTAAAACTGATCCACTTAACTTGAGAACCCACAGGTCACTCTTTGGCCAAAGGAAAAGAATAAGGGAGGAGAAAGAGAGGTAACAATATTCGGAGCTCAGTGTAATTAGTATCATAGGAAGTTACTCATCCCTAGAAACCTGCACCCTAAAGGGAGGTACCTAAGGGGTTTAATCACTAAGAAAAAAACCAGCCCTTCAAATATGGCTAAATAAAAGAAGACATTTACCCACTTACTCACCAGGACAACGTTGAGGCCAAGCCTGGGCAAATAAAAGGAAGAGCACTGCTCTCCCCACAAAAGACTGCATAATCATAGATCCAGGGCAGGGCTAGAGACCTGCTGAGGAAACACAGCAGTGTTCTAAAAGGGGCTCCAGGCCAAGAGATTTTAGAACTCTAGCTCCACCTCCTCAATTCCCACTCAGGTGTCTGCAATTACCCACCCCTTCAGAGAGGTCAGAGAAAGACCTTAACTTATTCCTCAATGCCTTGAATGAAACACTGAGACCTTCCCTCTCAACTGCCCCATCTGTGTCCCAAATAATGGAATCATGAAGGATTTGGCCTTCAGTTCAGAATATATAAAGTTTGGAAAATGGCAATGTTCAGCCTGGAGGACAGAGGACTGAGATTTGATATGGTAGCTCACTTCAAGTGTTCAAGAGTCTTATGTCCAAAGGAGAGAGTAGACTAGTTCTCCTGTACCTCAGAGGGCAAAACTAGGAATGACAGATGGAAACTACAAAGAGGTAGATTTAGACTTTATGTAAGAAAGGACTTCCTAATAACTAGAACTAGCCAAAAGTGAAATAAACTGCTTCAGCAGGTTCTGGGCTCCACCTCCACTAGAGGTCTTCAGACAAAGACTGGGTGATCTTCTATCGGGTGGGTTTTGGAAGTGATTGCTATTCAGGGAGGGTTGGCACAAATGGTCACTGGAGTCCCTCCCAACTCTAAAATTCTAGGATTCCATAATATGAATTCAACAATCACTTCTTGAGGGCAGGGACAAGAGTTTCTCTGAGCCCTATACAATGCTACATGTGGAGCCATACACATAGAAAAATGCAGTGTAAATCTACTGATCATGGGTGAGCCTATGTTCCCTGCCATGGATACTCTACCATAGAGTAGTTGATAGTGCCAAAGGCTACAGAGAGGTCAAGAAGAATGAGGATTGAGAAAAGGCCATTAGATCTAGTAATTAAAAGATCATTAATAACTTTGGAATGAGCAGTTTCCCTTGAATGATGAGGTTGGAAATGAGATTGTAGAGAGCTAAGAAGAGAATGAGATGAAAGGAAATAGAGGCACCTATTGTAAATGACCTTCTCAAGGCATTTAGACACAAAAGAAGAAAATATTGGATGGTAGGTAGCAGGAAGAGGTCTTTTAGGATGGGAGAAACATGGGTGTGGGAATTTCATGGGGGGAGGATGTAGATCCCTGTAATTTCATCCTTGTGGGAAACTATCAATGTGGGAACCCCTCCACCAATGCAGATAGGCAATAGTCAACTATCTGTAACATAAAGTCTTAAAGAGTTCCATGGGGCACTGAGAAGTCAGACAACTTTTCTGTGGTCACAAAACTATTATTTGTCAGAGACAGTGCTTGACCTCAGGTCCTCTTGACTCTTTGCCTCTTTCCACTGCATCACACTTCATTCTTATTAATAGAAGCAAATTTACACATTGAATGAGTACTGCTACCACTGTATCCCATAAATTTTTCTATGTAGTAGGTGAAAAGTCATTTTTTATGAAATTCACCGTTTATATATTTCTTTAATTACACAGGCATTAGTTTTAAAATTGCTTTTGTATTAGTTTCCATGTGGATGAACCTATACATTTTTCTTACAGCATAATGGACTGTTTCATTGCATTATAATTTATAAATATGTAAAATTTTGGCTTTTCTAAATTTACATATGGCTTCTCTGTGACCCAGCACGTGAACATTTTTGTGTAGATTCAACGTGCATTTGGTAAGGAAAAAAAATGTATAGTGTTTGCTTTCCCATTAAGTTCTATCCAATTTGTTTAATATTTTATTCAGCCCTGTAACTGCTTTATCTTTTTGTTGGATTTACCTTCTGATAGTGAGACATTGCAATATATAATTAACTTAATCTAATTCTGCTTGAAATATTGTGAGCTTCTCCTTTTAACAATTTCACCAAGAGATTAACGTATGTAAACATTTTAAGCTGAAAAGCTCTCATTTTAGAGCGTATCTTTATGAAAAGATTGCTTTTATCTCTCTCTTAATTCTTCCTGATATGAATTCAATTTTGTGTAAGATCAATGCCACTTCCACTATTGAATTAGCTATAGCAAGAGGTATTTTGGGCCAAACTCTCTACTCACTTCTATATAAAAAAGAATTCAGCAATCGTGTAGACAGCCTATTTCTGGCTTCTATTTTTTAATCCATTCTAGAACACTTTTCTTTTTATTGGAGACTTCAGTCCATTTAGTGTTATGATTATTAAGGGTTTTTTCCTATCATTTGGGGAAAGGGGGCAGGAAGAGCAGTATAGCAGAAAGTGCTAGACTTGCCATCAAAGAATATTTGGATTCAAATCCTGCCTTCAACACTTACTATTAATTGTGGGACCATGAGCAAGTCATTTTGCCTTTCTGAGCCCCAATTTCTTATCCCCCTCACAGGGCTTAAAACAATATATAAATTATGTTAGGATTATTCAGTTTCTCATTTCTATAGGTTTTTTTGTTTCCAAAAAACAAATTTCCTCTCTAATTCCCTCTACTCTCCTCTAATTTTTAACATCTCCTTTTTTGTGCTTATTTTAGGTTTGTTTATTTGTTGATTTTCTAATTTTAAGTGCATATTCAGGTCACTAACTTCTTTTTTTCTTCTTTTTTTGTTAGTGTATCACCATAAGATATGATTTTCCCCCTGAGGACTGCTTTAGCTGCATACCAAAAATTTTGGTACATTGTTTTCATCATTATAATTTTCTTTTACACAGTTATTAATTGTTCCTATGATTTGGTCACTGACCCATTGATTATTTAAGATTTCATTGTTGTTTCCATTTCGGTCTGTATCTTTTGCTTGTGGTTCCAGAATCAATTTCTAATCTTATTGCAATATGGTCTATAAAGAATAGATTTACTATTCCTGCCTTTTTACATTTGTTTGTATTATCTCTATGCTCTAGTACATGGTCAATTTTTGTAAAAGTTCCATGTGGTACAAAGAAACATGTTTTATCTTTTGCTGTCCCATTTAGAAAACAACGTTAAGTCTTTTAACTCTAGTTTCTCCAGAACTTTGCTCAGTTCCTTATGTTCCCTTTTGTTTATCTTTCCATTAGAATTATCAAAAACTGATAAAGGAATATTTGAGTCTTCTGTCACTATTGTATTATTGTGACACATCATTGTGTTACACTATTGTATGTCGTCTTGAAGCTCAGATAATGTTTCCATTATGAATTTGTATACTAACACATATGGAGCATGTAAGTTTATTATTATTAGTTTATTGTGTATGATTCCTTTCAGTATAATAAAGTTTCCTTGTTTATCCCTTTTATTTTTTGAATGTATCTTTTCACTTTCTCTGATAGCATGACAGCAGCTTCTACTTTTTTGGATTTACTTGATGCGTAGTCATTTTCTTCCATCCCTTCAGTTTTATTTTGTGGATATTTTTGTCTCTGCAAATGTGTTTCTTGTAAGTAACAGATTGTAGGACTTTGTTTCCTTAACCAATCTGTCACTCTTTTTAGTTTTATTGGATCATTTAATCCATTCACATTTAAAATTAAAAGAGTTAGGTTTATAATTTCCTCCATCTGTCTCTAAAAAAGTTTTCACATTATGATTTTTCTCCTTTTCTGCTGTAAATACAACATTGTGTTTCTTTGGTTATTGGAATCTTTTTTTGAGGTGGCCCTGTTCCCACTGACTCTTCCTCTCACTCCTGATCCCCCTTTCCCATTTGTTATCCTTTTCCCTTTAGTGTTTTGCTGACTTGTTCTTCTCTTCTGCTTTTATCTGGTTATGTATTTCTTCTCCCTCTTTTTTCCTCTCAGTTAAAGAGATTCCTTCTTCCTCTCCTCCCCTTGAGTTAGTCCTGTTAATTAGGGTTTTTCCATTTTGTTTTTTCCAAAAAGGATTTCTCTCACTCTCTTCATTATCCTTCTTCCCTTTTTGTATATTCTAGACCCTTATTCTCTGATTCATTACCCCTATAATCTTCTGGTCTCTGTCTTTCTATACACTAGTCATATAACCAAAGCCTCTAACATAGCCATTCTAGACATTCTAGATTGTTCCTTCTGGATGTTTTCTGTCGCTGTCTTGTAGAGCTTACCCTATGAATTTCCTTTTCCATTGTGCCTCATTCTCAGAGCGATGCCAATTATTACAGGTGTCAGAGAAGACACTACCCCATGATAGGGTACCTCCTCCCCTCACTGATATATACCCTTCTTGAAATCTCCTCCCTATATCCATGCTCTCCCATTCATCCAGGTGCCAACCAGTTACCCCCAGCGATTCTAATCCCCATCCCCTGCCCCAAGTCAAGTAGACTTTTCACATACCAAATCTCCCAGGTCTCATATCTCTTCACTCAAAGGAGCATTTATCAGTGGAATCGTCTCCCACCTCCAAAGTAAGCCCTCTTTCCTTTCCTCTCCTTTTCAATCTTTCTGCCCTCCTCCTCACCTACTTCCCTATAGGCTTCTTAAGACCACAGAATCACCTGCTCCTCATTGCCAGCTCTCGATTTGACCCTGAAGCATCACTCACTCTTCTTTATCCCCTTGTTTCCCTACCCCCACTTTTTCATGTACCCTCCCATGTTGTGATGTAGTCCCATAAAAGAAGCATTCATCAGTAGGCAGGGTGTTGCTAGGTTCTAGCCATAATGCCATTTGTCTACCTCTTCATTGTTATCTATTTCTGCATTCACCCTTCTCTTCCTGTACACATTTGGCAAGAAATCTCTTATTGGTCTTTCTAATGTTGATGCAGTTTGCGGTGCTGGGAACCCTCAAATGTAAGGGCATGGGGGGGGAGGTGGTCTGCCTGGAAAGAATTCAATCACTCAAGCCTTTTTTCAGTCAAAGTAGTGAGGTTTATTGTAACACAAGTACAGCAAGCAGATTCCTAGTAAATCTGCCATATTGTAATGCCAATAGGAGAGGGCTGAGTTCCTAGTGAATTTGCAAATTTGATGGGGTTGGGACTGATACTTATATACAAAAAAGGGGGGAAAGGTCAGTGAAAATATTTTGATGGTGGGTAAGCCAGTGATCTGGGCTGTGTGGGAAAGTTCAGGGACTGGGCTGCTTTCAAAGACATGGTCTCTTCCTTTTAGAGGTTCAGGTCCCATCACCCCATCATTGTCACTCTGTTGTTGTCTGCATTTCTGTTGTTCGGGGTATTCAAGAAGCAAATAATTTTCTCAGTTCTGGTTTTCATTCTAAAATTTGTTTTGCATTGTGTGACAATCAACTCTGAATAACTAAGCTCTTCTCAGCAATACAATGATCCAAGACAATTCCAAATAACTCATGATGAAAATGCTATCTGCATCCAGAAAAAGAACTGATGGAGTCTGAATACAGGTAAAGAGGAAAGAGAAATCATAAGAGATTTATTAAGGTTGAACTGTTTACATTCCTTCATGGAAAGATGATATTTGTAACTCATAAGACCTTTGTCAGTTTTAGGGGTAGTTGGAGAGAAAAAATTATATGTATGTATGTATAGATAGATAGATAGATAGATAGATAGATAGATAGATAGATAGATAGAGGTGAATTGAAGATGAAGGGGTCATATCTAGAGAATAAAATTAATGTGTGAGAAAGGATTATACTAGGAGAAGGAGAAAGGGAGAGGTAGAGTGGGGTAAATTATCTCACAGAAAAGAAAAGGACGGGAAATGGGAGAAGGTGAGAGGGAATGAGTGAATCTTATTCTCATAGGGTTTGACTTAAGGAGGGAATAACACACACACTCAATTGGGCATGGAAATCTGTCTTACCCTACTGGAAAATGGGGGGGAAGGGGACAAGAGAGTAGGGGGATGATAGAGAGGAGGGCAGATTGGGAAAGGGGGTAAACAGAAGCAAATACTTCTGAGGAGGGACAGGGTCAAAAGAAAGAATAGAATGAATGGGGGGGTGGTATAGGATTAAGGGAAATAGAGTTAGTTTTTGACAGCATGTCTACTATGGAAGTGTTTTGCATAACTGCACATGTATAACCTATATTGAGCTGCTTGCCTTTTCAATGAGGGTGGGTGGGGAGGGAGGAAGGGAGAAAATTTGGAACCCAAAGTTTTAAAAACACATGTTTAAAAAAAAGTTTTCATATGCAACTGGGAAATAAGAAATGAAGGAAATGGGGTACAGAAATCTATCCTGCCATATAGGAAAATAGAAGGGGAAGGGGAGAAGGGAAGCAGGGGAGAGATAGAAGGGAAAGCAGACTAGGGGAAGGGGCATTCAGAATGCATGCCATCTTGGGGTGGGGGGAGGGGTGAGAAGGAATGAGAATTTGGAACTCAAAATCTTGTGGAAGTAAATGTTGAAAACTCAAAATAAACAAATTTCAAATTTATTAATAAAAAAAGGAAAAAAAAGAATGAGAAGCAGAAGGCTTTGAAAACGGTCAAGCCTTGGCCAGTCATAAAGATTTACTATTTCTAAACAAAGAGTTTGGAATCGATACCCATCATTCTCACAGAGCATTTTGGTCATTATCTCTGGGAGGTTGTTCTTACAGTTTATATCTCAGCCCTATCCACTTGTTCCAAGTCTGGCTTCAAGTTTATAACTGTGTGCTCAGTGCTTCTTCTGTTCAGCAGTCTCAACAGCATAGCACAATGGAAAGAATACTGACTCGGAAGTCAGAGGATCTGGATTCAAATTCCATCTGACAATAACTGTGTGACCCTGGCCAAGTGACTTAACCTCTCTGGGCCTCAGTTTCCTCATCTGTAAAATGAGGGGAGTAGATTAAATAGCCTCCAGGTTGCCTTCCAGCTTTAAATTTATGAACTATGGTCCTATGACCTCAAACTCTATGTCTTTTTCTCTTCTCTTCCAAAACTACCCTTTCTTCTTTAGTAGTCCCAAACTCTGACCACATTTTTTCTGATTCCTTCCAAGTTACTCATCTCCCCACAAATAGCTATTAATGGCCACATCCATAGCTCAATATTTCCCTGGATGAAAATAGAATGGAAGAGAAGGCAAAGGTAATCCTCTTTCTGTCACAAAACAAACACCAAGACCAGACCCCTGCACTCTAACACAGGCTGGGCAGAAAAGAACCCAAATCTTTGCTGGAGAGATGAGAATAAGATCATAGAGTTAGCACTAGAAAAGACCTCAACAGTCATCTAGCCCAACACCTCCCTTTTACAGATGAGGAAACCAAGGCCCCATGTGGTAAGCTCGCACCTGTGGTCACGGCGAGATTCCTGGTCCTTTTCACCTCAAATCAGCCTTGTTGTGGTAAGCCTACGGAAACCTAGAACCAAATGTGGACTTGGGCTCCTGATGTCTTCTTGGGATGTGAGTGATAAAGAAAAATAGCTCAAAGGAATGACAGAAGATAAGAGACAAAGCTGGAAGGGACCTTAGAGGAATTGTACTCTACTTCTCCCATGGGCAGGTAAGGAAACACTACCAGAGAGGTTAAATGATTGCCCAAGACCACAGAGGTAGTAACAATAACAGGATATGAACATGGGACTTCTAGCTCCAAAGTCAGTGCTCTTTCCACTGTACCACACTGTTTATCCTGAACTAGAGATGTCTAATCTCTGAAAAGTTTATAATGAAGGAGAAAAGAAATGAACCTCATGGTTCCTCTTGCATGATAGAAGAGATTTGAAGCTTTGTTGCTGGATCTGCTCCTCAGAGAGAAGTCACTGCTTTGGAAAATAAGCATGGAGTGACAGAAAAACCACTACAATAAGACATTTGTTCTACTTTAACATACCACTGGTATTCTTCAATTTGATGTAATTTATATCCAAGTTGTAGCTCATACTCTGATGTCTTTTAATATTCTTTAATTTTTAATTCTTTCTTTTTATCCCTCCCATCTCTCCCCTTTCACTGGAAAACAAAAACAAAACCCTTGAAATAAATCAGCATAGTCAACTTCCCATACTGGCCATGTCTAAAAATGTGTGTCCTGTTCTGCATATTAGTTGATCACTTTCTGTCAGGAGGTTTGGAATCATGGTTGATCATTGCATTGATCAGAATTCTTAAATCCTTCAGAATTGTTCATTTTTTACAATATTGACATAGAATAAATTGTTCTTGTTCTACTCACTTCCCTCTACATCGGTTCATACGAGTCTTCCCAGGTTTCTCTGAAATCATCCCTGTCATCATTTCTCATGATGTAACAGTATTCTGATACATTAATATATCATAATTTGTTCAACCATTTCCCAATTGATAGACACCCCCCTTAGTTTCTAGTTCCTTTCTAGTACAAAAGAGTTGTTGTAAATGTTTTTATACTTAAAAGACCTTTTCCTCTTTCTTTGATCTTTTTGGGGTATTGGCCTAATGCTGGTATCACTGGGTAAATGGGACGGTGGTGAGAAAAATTATTTATTGGACCCTATTTTATTCTAATCAGTGTTAATCAATTTATTATAATTCCATTGGGGTAGTGATTATTAGCAATTATTAGTGTTATACATATATGTATATATACATACATATTTAGTCAGTCTAGTCAACTAACATGACTATAGGAATTACATATATTAATACATGTTTTACATATATTAAATAAAGGAATAATTAGATAAGGTTAGATTCTTTCTTATAGTAGACTCCAAACTTTAAACTACAAGCTATAAGTTCAAAGCTCACTGGTTGTTATAAAGTTCACTTGCCTAACCACAAGAATGTTAACTAGAGAACCCCCACCCTGTTGGGTGATGAGTACAGGACCATGCCCAGAGTGGGTGGGACGTCTTCACATGACATGGAAAGTCTCCCAACTTATTTTTGTATCTCTCTTGCCCAGCATGAGGAGGGGCCCATCTTATGACCACTTTGTCAGCAGAGATGACCCTTGCCTTGTCCATGCTGTGACCACCCATGCTGTTGTACCATTTCTGGTCCTTCTGGAGGGTCAAAAGCAAGGTCTATCAACCAATCAACTCCTATATTTTACTTTGCCTCTTCTGAATGTCTGGGTATCAAGCACTATAAAACTAAGGCCCTAAGGACAGGGGGCATCTCGGATCATGAGGAAGATCTGAGGTCCACTTCATTAAAGGGGACCGTGGACCTTTTAATAAAGTGCTATTGGCTTAGAGCTCTGCCTCAGTGGTTTTTCTTGCAGGTTGGACAATTCGGATCCCACAGTGGTAAGGTTGTGTTGTTGTCAGGAATCTCACAACTTGGGCCTGCTCTTAAGAGGCTGGGAAACGGCCTGGGTCCCAAGACCCAAGGACATAGAGACTCCTCTAGACTCCCCCTCTCACTGGATAGAAGGACCTCTGCCAGAGGATGCAGATAATGAAGGTGCCCAGTCAGAGACCAGAAAGGCTTTTTAAACTCTAGAAAGACTGGGCAAGGGAGAGGAAGGCAAATGAGCTGTCCTGACAGAAATGGCAGTAGAGCTGCGGCAGCTGTTGGAGCAGCTCCTACCACAGACTCCTCCTGACTCCTGAGAACTCAGTGACATTTACCCTTCAATCCCATTCCTTAATCCTGCTGAGTGGACTTCCTGGATACTGAGGCCAACACATCAGTCACACCAGACTTGAACTACTTGCTTTTCCCTGAATGCAGCCCAGGTTTTCCCATCTCTACACCTTTGTTCCTTACATAAATCCTTATGTATGGAATGCTCTTTTCCCTACCCCCAACATTTTCCTCAATTTCTATCCCACAATCCTTTTGGATTCAGCCCAAATGACATCTCTGCTCTATGAACCTCTAGGCTGGAAGTTATTTCACCTTCATCTTCTCTCATAGTTTTTTTATACTCTTATTCACTTGTCATATTCTAGATTTGTATTTTATTTATCTATAATGCACACCTTATAACCTCTTACTAGACTAGAAAATCCAATAGTGAGATACAAAGCTTAATAGCACTGGCTTTGAAATCAGATGCTCTGAACTCAAATCCTGCATGACATAATCCCTGGGTGACTATTACAATATGTTAGAATAATTACTATTATAATATTATCATTATCACATATTATAATTATAATAAAATAGGTCACCTCACCTCTTGGGGTCTCAGTTTTCTCATCTCTAAAATGAGGCCTCTAAGATTCCGTCTACCTCCAAACCTATGATTCTGTGAACTATTTGTATGAGAATAGGGACTATTTTCTCTGTATTTGTATCTCCTCCAGTCAATACTGTGCTCTGGACATTATTTTCTGGTCCCAACATAAGATTTCTTTGGAGTAGGGAACTCCATTTCGAGGAAATTCCATCCGACAAGGCAGATGGGCTCCTATTCAACTTTTAGTCTTGGAGAGCAGCCTGGGGCACTGACAAATGAAGTGATATGCCCAGAAGCACACAGCCAGTAAGTGTCAAAGGCCTGACTTAAACCTTGGTCTTCCTGATTTGGAGGCCAACCCTCTATCCACTACACAATATACAATTAGAGCTATTTAATAAATGTCTGAATGAATATACTTGCTCTTCATAGTGACTGACCAAAATAGTCCAATCATGCTATTATTTGGCCTATAATACTGAATGTCTTGTGGCCTAGACCAACTGTCACAGTCCAGCCTCATTTGTACGCTGAGCATGGTGAAGAGATAACATGTTCAGGTTTTCATCTTGGAATTGGTCCATGATGGTGGTGAGGCAGGAGAAACTAGGTGAAAAGCTACAGAGGAGGGGACAGGTACCACCAGAGAGGCTGAAGGCAGGTGGGACTGATGGTACAGCTTTATGAGAAGGATCCTCCTGCTTTATCCCTTTCGTTATTGGCAGCCAAATAGGGAATTAATCAATCAACAAGCATTCCTCCTTTCCCACTAGGTCCCAGGTACTGTAAGAAGCAGTAGGGATACAAAGACAAAATGGGCCTCAGTTTGCTCTTTTGCAAAATGAGAAGCTTAGACTGAATGATCTTATCTAGCTTTATATAGCATTTTACAAATATTATCTCATTTCATTCTTGCAACAACCTTGTGAGACAAGTGTTTTTGCCATGTCTGTTTTATAGATGAGGAAATTGTAAAGTGTGTAGAATTCTAGTCACAAGCCCATGCTGCCTTAAAGTCATTAAGGTATGGGACCTCTACCAATTCTGTCAGCTCTCGATCTGGGATCTCACAAACTGTAGTGGAGGTAAAGTAACAGTCCCTAGAGCACAATGTCGAAAAGATCTGTAAGTGATCACTAAGCCCTTGTTCAGTGATACACTGATTGCCAGTTAACACGTGCCAGACATGAGCAGACTACAGCAACTCCCAGACTCGGGAAGTTTGGGATCCATGGCACCTCCAACAGCCCCTTTTCTGACTCATTCCTGGGCTCCTGCCTCCCCAGGGGCTGACTGGCCCAGCCACCCTGCTGGCTGTTGCTCAACGTTTGTCTGACAGAAAGGGGTGAGGCAAGATAGAGGAGGAGCATCAGCTGTGCTCTGCTCCTTGCCCAGTAAGTACCCAGACTCAGACTCCGTCATCTAACACAGGTGGAGGAGAGGAAGAGAAGACCACAGCTGGAGAGATGAGAGCATCCCAGAGGCTGTCCCTGGTGGGCTTTCTCCTCTTTTTTCTCTTCCCTGCTCACCTCTGTGAGATCTGTGGTAAGTGAATTCTGGCCCACAGTGGTACATTCCCAGAGCCCTCCTAGGGGCAGGGTGATTATGGGAAATAGGAAAGGGCGGAATCAGACCCTGCAGCTAACTCATGGGAACATCATATTCCAGACACACAGAATGATGACCTTGCTTTTTGAGAGCAGGAATTTGAGGCTGTTTCATCGAGTCTGCTCCCAGGTGTGCGTGTGTGTGTGTGTGTGTGTGTGTGTGTGTGTGTGTGTGTGTGTGTTGGGGGGAGGGGGGTGTCATTCCTTCTAGGGAACAAAATAACATAGTGGAAATAACTCTACTATGAGAAAGAAGCCATACTTATAAGCTACATGGCCTTGGGCAAGTCATAGGCTCATCAATTTAAAAGCTATTAGACACTGGAGGTCATGAAGTCCAACATCCCCGTCTCATAGATGAGGACTTTGTTCAGTAATTTCGGACTCTCCATGACCCCACTGGGGCTTTCTTGGCAGAGATCCTGGAGTGGTTTGCCATTTCGTTCTCCAGCTCATTTGACAAATGAAGAACTGAGGCAAACAGGGTAAAGTGACTTGCCCAGAGTCACACAGCTAGTCTGAGGCCGGATTTGAACTCAGGTCCTCTTGACTCCAGGGCCTGTGCTCTATCCTGGGAAAGGAGCTTGGAGGTCATGAAGTCCAATCCCCTCATTCTACAGATGAGGAACTGACTTGGCCAGATCACTCTTTGCTGTTATTCATTTCTCAGAGTTATGTTTCTAAAGGGGAAATTTTCCTAGGGAACCTTTGCCAGGTGTGGTAGAAAGAGTGCCGGCCTTGGAGGCAAACGCTGAGGTTCGTATCCTGGGTCTAAGCCTTATTAAGCTGTGTGATCTTAAAAAGGTCTTGTAACAAACTACCCTGAGCCTAACTATCCTCCTCTGTAAAATGGGAATATCCCTTCACTACCCTCCTTACAGGGTTGTGTGTGGGAGGTGCTTCACAAACCTTCTAGCCTCAGAGAGACAAGGTCTCTGGGCTAGAGAGTCATGAAGAAAGGGACAAAAATTACTAGAGAATACCTGGAGGGCAGAAGCCAAGGAATCTGATTGGACAGTGGTGACCAGGAAGCCGGGGCAAGCTCTCCACTCTAGGAAGATTGCCAAACAGGATGTTGGTGAAAAATCTCCAGCTGAGGGGTAACCACACAGTACTCCCATTGTGGGCGCAAGGGGTGGGGTCACTGGCACAGTCCCCATCCCAGCCCCACAAGACACCCTCACCTTTGGCCCTTGATCAATGTGAAGAGAAAGAGTCAGTGGAAACTAAGTCCTCCAAATGCCAGGACAGATGGGAGCTAGAGAGAAGGGATCCCTCAACCCTAACAACTCTTTAAGCTACTGTTTTATGTCTCTCCTCCTTTGACAGCCAAACTCCTGGGCAAGGTCTATACCTGCTTCCTTCTCTTCCTTTTTGCTATCTGCCTTCTGACCTCATCACTCAACTGAAACTGACAGACCAAAGTTACCAATAGCCAGATCAAGACAGTGCTCATTCTGGAGATTTGCTCCCCCCTGGGCCTATACTCCCATCACTCTTGTACACAGCTGCCTCTGCCCCCACCAGCCCTTAGGACAGAATAGGGGAATCGTCAGTCCGAGTCTGGACCCTGTTGTCACTCTCCAGAGGGGTCAGCACTAGAATCGCTGGGTGCTTTTGACCAGAACAGCGGGCTTCCCTCCCCAAAGCTGCACGCTCCCAGGGTGAAGTCTTCCACCTTCTCTTCTTCCACATCTTTCCCTCAAGAACTCTAATTTCATTCTTTCTTCCTTCATTTCTTCCATCCACTCTTGGAGTCTCTGTGGCTAGTCCATTCGTTTGGGAGAAGGAAGATGAGGCCACCACATAGGTAAAGGATTATTGTCTGCTTCCGGAACGTGGTGCTGAGGTTTCCTCAGCTCAGGGGATGTCTTCATCGCGTTGGGAGCTTTCTTCTATTTGTTCATAAGCTTCCATGCTAAGCATGGCTGGCCAAAGCCCACCCTCTTCTTGCAGATTCTTTCAAGCTTATTGCCATTCCGGTCCCTCTGTGGAGAGCCCAGGATGCTTTTGGAAGGCCGACAGCCACAGTGAGGTCTCGGAACTCTGATCCCCTTAATTGCTTCATCCTTCCTCATCTTATCTTTTACTTACTTACCTGTGAAGGTACTGCACCTCCCCAGGAAATGGAAGCTGCTTCAACACAGAGATCATTTGTTCCTTCTTGTCTTTTTTAATTCCTAGTTAGTGCCCTGCACTTAGCTGATGTTTAATAAACACTTGTTTTATTGCAATGGATTGTGATCACAGGGGATGGGGATAAAAAAATGCTGCATCTACTATATAGAAAAGAGCAAAGGAAAGCACTGATAGAGAGCTGAACTTGGAGTCAGGAAGAGCCAAGTTCAAATCTTGTCTCAGGCATTTAATTAGCTTACTAACAAACTTCTCAGATACTTACTTTTTTTATTCAGTCATTTCAGTCGTGTCTGGCTCTTCATGGCCCCATTTGGGGTTTTCTTGGCAGAGATACTGGAATGGTTTGCCATTTCCTTCTCCAGCTTACTAGTGTAACCCTGGGCAAAGGTTTCAGCCTCAGTTTCCTCAACTGTAGAATGGAGATAACAGTAGTGCCCACTTTCCAGGATTATTGTGAAGATCATTTGAAATAATGCGTGTAATGTGCTTAACAAATTTGAAAGTGCTACGTAGATGTTAGCGTTGATATTGGTGATGATGATAGACCGGAATTCTAGTTCCAGCTCTGCTGCTGACTTGCTCTGTGCCCTTAGAAGACTACTATCAGCCTCAGAGCCTCAGTTTCTCCATTTTTAAAAAAAATCTGAAGAAGGGCTAGACTAGACGGTGTCGAGCTTGGCCTCTTCCCGCCATGACCTGGGGCACATGCCTCTGATTCTCTCTTTCCTTCCCTCACCGCAGCGGCAGACAACGAACAGCAGACCAGCCTGGCTCCTCTGATGGCCACAATGATTCAGTCCAGGCAGCCCTTCTCAGAGGTAGATCCCAGCATCCTGATTGCCCTCCAGCTGGCAAGGCAACATGACCAGAAGGCCGAGACAACCTTCCTCAACCGAGTCAAACAAAACATCAGACAACGTGGTAAGAACAACTGTCTCTTCCTTTAAAAAATAAAAATGAAAAGGAGGGTCCCAGCCAAGCTGTCTAATCAGCATTGGGGGGAAATGGTCTGCTTACAGAGCAAAGCTTTAACTGGAAAGTTTTTTGGTTTTGTTTTTGATATTGGTTTTTTTTTAATGTAGTAATGATACCTCACACTTGTTGCCCATTTTATAATTTTTGAAACATTGAGAATTTTAGGATACATTTTGGTTTTCTATCACCTTCGTTTCCAAATATTTCACTTCCTACTCCCCTATCCAGAGACCCTTACCTTGCAACTAATCTTTTTTTAAGGAGGAAGGGGAGGGAAGAGGGAAAAAAACAGTTCAGTGAAATTAACCTATCCATCGAATGAGCCAGATAGTGCATGCAATGTTCTATAGTCCCATGCCCCTGCAAGGGGGGGACAAAGGAATGAGACACTCCACCACCCCATGACACAGTGGACAGAGACATGGAACACCTCTAGTTTGCTACTAAGTGGGGTCACCTTAGGCTGGAGCAGGGAGAAGCAGGGCTACAACCAAACAGAACATGTGAAGGAATACAACTGGGGTGGGGGATGGAGGAAGCTCCATATCTAAGGGGTTCCTAGTTTAATTGCAATTGTTCTTGCTAATGAATTACTAAGCTGTTTTTTCTAGCTGCCAGAGGACTGCAAGGAATGTTAGAGCTCTCTAAATTTGGTGCCTGGGCCAAAGTCCCTGCGGCTGATCTCCCAGTGAGGGCTTTACCAAGGAGTTCCCCAACTATGGCATACTTGTGAATCACTTAAAAGAGTACAAGATGGCACACCACCCTCTCCTCAAGCAACCAAGGTCTCTGCCCACAGTTCCTTTGGCTATGGGAGGCTTTCTTCAAGACTTCTCTATTCAAATATAAAATATAAATACTTCTAGAAATTAGTAGCTCACAGAATAGAAGACTGTATAAAGAGCATCACAACACCCAAGTTGTGAACCCACCTTTGCTACTGACCTTGACCAAGTCATTTCCTTTCTCTAGGCTTCGGTTTCCTCTTCTCTAATGATAATAGCAAAAATAATAATAGTTGAATTTTATATAGCATTTTAATGAGACTCACAGCTCTGGCCAAGTCATTAAACCTCTCAGTACCCCCCAAGGAACTCTGGAAAGCTAGAAGTCTCAGAGCACAGGTTGATTTTCATTGAGAAAGAGAATTTCCTCCTCAATATTCATTATAACAATGAAATCACAAATCAAGTATGATAGATAGAGAGGTAAGTAGGTAAATAGATGAGAGAGAGAGAGAGACAGAGAGGAAGGAGAGAGAAAGAAGGGGAGGGAGAGGGAGGAAAGGAAGGAGGAAAGGAGGGAGAGAGAGGGAGGGAGAGAAAGAGAGAGAGAATAGACATTATCTCCATTTTACAAATGAAGAAACCAAGGCAGACAGAGGTTAAGTGACTTGCCTAAGGTCACACAGCTAGTGAATGATAGAAGCAGGCCTTGACCATAGGTCTTCCTGATACTCAAGTCCAGCCCTCTTTCCATTATACCAAAATTCCATCTCTATGTAGGGAAAGGGTGAAGGGTTAAATAACATTTATATGGCACCTACTATATACCAGGCACTTTACAAATGTTATCTCATTTGATCCTCACAACAACCCTGGAAGGTAGATGCTGTGACTATCCCCATTTTACAGTTGGGAAACTAAGGCAGACAGAGTTTAAGTGACTTGCTCAGGGTCACACAATTAGTAAGTGTCTGAGGCTGGATTTGAAGTCATGTTTCCTGACTCCAGGCCAAGTGTTCTGTCCATTGTACCACCTAGCTGCCTCTATAAAAGGAGGGAGTTAAGCTAAGTCCTTTCTAAGACTTAGTCTGGCTTCAAAATTCTATAACCTTAGTTGAAGCCAGCTAGATTAGTTACGTAGGTGGGTTGTACAATGAAGAGAGTGCTGAACCTGGAGTTCAAATTCGGCCTAAGATATTTACTAGTTGGGTGACCTTAGCTAAATCACTGAAGCTGTCTCAGCCTGCCACCTTAGTGAGGCAGGCGTCAAAGCAGGATCTTCCTGACACCAAGGCCTATTTCTAACATTGCCGACACATGCCGCACCAGTAACAAATGAGGCCCAGGGCAGAACATTAAAAAGGAGCTCATTAAAAGAAAACGGAAAGAGCATCAGGGACAGAGGAACAAAAAAGACAATTTGCCAAGTGACAAACTCAGAAATTCTGAGTCTGAGAAGAGCAAAATTCACACAGCCAGCTTACATTTCCATAGTGCATTACAGTTTCTAAAGCTCTTTCTCCAAACAGTCCTGTAGCACTTCTTGTACATGCATATATCACATTCCATGCTACAGAGGAAGAAAATGAAGCCCAGAGGTGAGCGACCTGTCCATGGACACTCAGCTAGTAGGTGTGATGTAGGAAGTGAGTGGTAAGAACAAAAACAGTATTAGTAATGTCTGGTCCAGAATCGACAGAAGTCTCCTCATCAGCCAGTTTAATGACGCTATCAAAAAAGGACCTAGAATTTGCTGTAGGATCATAGATTTAGAGCTACAAGGACCCTTAAAGAACACTGAGTCCGATCCCCTTGTTTTACAGATGTGTAATTCTGAGGCCCAGAGGAGGAGGAGTGACTTGCCCAGAGTCACACATCTAGCAAATATCTGAGGCAGGATTGGCACCCAGATCTTCCTGACTTAAAGTCCAGTGCTATACCTCTTATGCCACCTAGATACCCCAATGACCTGTTCTCACAGAAGCCGTGCTGTCTCTTTGCATTCAACACCGATGTTTCTAGATATCCACGAAACATCTTTTATATAACGCATTTTAGAACTTCACCAAGAATTGGAAGCCATGCTTGCAGGCGTTAGCTTGTAAAATATTCTTCTCCCAGGACAACATTTGCCCTTACGAAATTCTCTCTCATTCTCCATGACTACAGGAAAGCAAATGGTATCTTATTCTTCAAAATCTAGAAAATAAGAGCCTATAGATGAGAGGCCAGTGAGCCTGACTTTGGTTCTTGGAGAAATTCTAAATCCACTAGGACATCTGCCTGTCTCCAGAAATTTGTCCAACAATTATTCCCAATATTTTATTTTCATTCTCTCCTTTTCCACTTCCTCCTTCTCTATCATCTAAAATAATGCCCTGACATTCATATATTTTGAAAATTGATCTTCTTTAAGAAAATGCACCTCCAATGCAATTGCCTATTATTCCTAAAGCACAGATCTCCTTTGTCATTATAATGTTCCAGGATCTTCACCTTCACTGGATTAGCATTGCTTCCAAAGTATGTGTGTGTGTGTGTGTGTGTGTGTGTGTGTGTGTGTTTGGCATTCCAAGCCCTTTGCCATTGCTCTCTAATTTATCTTTCCAGATGGATTCTCCATTTGTCCACTCATGTATTCTACATTCCAGGCACACTGATCTTATGGATTTTGCTACCCAGATCTCCCATCTTTAACCTGTGTGTCTTTGTGCAAGCTGTTCCCCCATGCCTCAAATGTTCTATTTCCTTGATATTTGCTTTGAAATCACATGTGGCCTCAGGGCTGCAGGTTGCCCACCCCTGATTCTAGTGTAATCCTTTCTTTTTTAAAATAAAGGAACTGAGGCACAGACAGGCTAAGAGAGTTGCCTAAGGTCTAATGGCAGAATCAGGGTTTGAACCACAGCATTCTAATTCCAAATTCTTTACTCCTTAAGGAAGTCTAGTCTTGTGGAAAGGCTAGTGGGTTCTGAGTTAGGAAAACTTGGTTATAGCCCTGCTACCACCATTAACTTACTCTGTTACTTTGGGCAAGCACCTCTCTCACCTTCTCAGTCCTACTCACTTCAGCAGGAAAATTGGATATTTGCTAAGTTCTCTGAATCAGTCCTATGGTCTACTGTCTCTCAGGTGGTTTGTTTGTGCATTTGCAGAGAACAGCACAATGCTAGAAAGGATAAAGTAAATGATATGAAGTCAAGAAGAACTGAGTTCAAGCCATTTCCCAGATATTTATGATCTATATGAGTCTGCAATGCACTCAGTCTCTCTCTACAAATCTACAAAACTTTGATGTATAATAGCCCCTATCTCACAAAGGTTGTCGTAAAGATCAAATGAATTTTTTTTAACTGTAAATTATTTTGCCAACCTTGGAGTGCTAAATAATTACTATCCCTTATAATCATCTGTTTGACTAGCCATGGGGGGAAAAATGATGTCTCTAAACTACCCCCATTTTGAAGACAAGGATATTCTTTTACTTTTATGTGGCATGGACATTGTAGATCTGAGTATGGTCTGTCACTAGAGTTCTGATATCCAAGTCTTCCCTGGTGACAAGACTCCAAGTAGGAGAATTGACACAGCATCTTCACAAAAATGTCTTCAGTTAGAAGCCTAATACAGAAAAGAAATAAGAAGTGTTGTAGGAGAAAATTTTCCCACTGTCTAAAATCTTGGAAAGCCTCTGCACATGTTGGAAAAAGTCTCTAACTTATCTCCTCATACTGTGTTGTAATAGGTGAGACAATTTTGACAGCAATTAACTTAGGGTGATTTCTGATCAAACAAAGTGGCACTGCAGAAATGATAAAGTCTTCATTTCACTTTTCCTTTGAAATGAAGATTAAAAGAAACAATATTTGTTTTCCGCATTTGGATCTTTAAAATATAACCTCTTAAAGGCTCATAGACCATTTGTCTCCTGTGAACCAGAGCAGTTAGAATGCTTCCCCTTTTATCCAGAAACCAGGAGGCAGTTTGCTTTTTCTGTCTTTCAATATTTGATCCTGTGATCAACAATTTTTAGAAATTTAAGGAACCTTGATGTTTTCTCAAAACTTCAGGATTCCATTGATGATAATTTTTGAAATTTTTTTAATATTAAAACCTGTGATTTCAACTACATACAAATCTCTCCTTTTGTTTTGAATTCATATGTGACCTGATTTGTAAATCTGAGTAAGGTATAATATTAGAATGGTAATATAGGAAATCTACCTGGGTTTTTCAGGATGGGTTAAAAAATTCCAAAGGGATAGGAGTGGAAGAGCACCTTCACTTACCCATCTTCAGTTTGAAGTCTTGTTCAGGGAAAAGAGAATGGGTCCCACTAGAGAAACTCCTCTCCAGTTCATGGAGTTTAAAGATCAGAGCACTTCATCAAAATGAATTATCCTCAACCATCACTTTTGAATGGATTTTGTGCAAGCAAAGTCACTAGTCCTAACTAGTGGCATTGAGAGAAATGTTTTCAGGCAGACAAAAGAATAATGGTCAGCCTCTTGACTACACTTTTGTTTCATTGAAATTAATCCAAATGAAGACATAATAAAGTCTCCATATCAAGAGAATTGAGAACGGACCATTGAAGACATGAGAATATAGGTCCTTATCAGGGGCAATTACTCCTCTGAGAACACCCACACTTATTCAAGCAGTTGAATTCAGAAGATGTAATTAGTTCTCTAGTGTATAAGGATACAGTTTTGATTTCTGAAGGGTATTCCGTTGTTGTTGTCAAAACTTTTCTATGGAGAATAGAGCACAAAAGTTGCACTCAGGAGAGTCAAGAAGTGAAAGACATGAGCCTCCTTAGGCAGCAACCTGTTGTCTTCAGCAGACAGACAAGAGAAACACATTGAGGGGAACAGACAAGTCATGTGGGGTTACTGGGGCTTTCAAAAATACAACTAGATATCATTGAAGTTTTTGAAAAGAAATGTCTCTGCATACTTTCCTGTAATCACCAACCAAAGAAGATGGGCCTGAGTCAATTAGAAGATTAAAGAATAGACCAGCTTCTTTTTCCAGCCCACTATATATCTCAAAGTCATTTTCATAATGCAGCCAATGAACCTTTAGAGACATTCTTTGCCCCTCTTTATAGTATACTTGAACAAAGTGAGTATAACGATGGATTGCTCCTAAAGCAAATATCTCCTCACTCCGGCAATTCAGCCTGTATTCTAAAGAAAATGAAGTATCATAATTCATTCTAGTATGAATCTCTAAATTTGGCTCTTCTAACTCTAACTCTTTCTCAAGAGCTAAGAGGAAACATTCAACTTCAGAACCTTTGGTTCCAGAGCTGTTAATGACTTCATCAGCCATATTTTTTGATCCATCCTTGAACAAGAATTTTCTCTTCAAGTTTCCTGACAATTTAGGTTCTGCCTGAAGTGTTCCAGTGAGGGAGAACCTAGGTCTTGCTGAGGCAAAACATGGGACATTTAGAGTGCTCTTTTTAATATTTGCCTCCCAATTAGCCTATATAAATCTCTAGAATGGGGCATCAAAGAGCTACTCTAGTCAAAGGTGTCAGCTCTGCCATACTTAGTGGGAAGATGCTTGCTCCATGTTGCTCCTGCTTCCCAACTCCTACTACTTTGAATGTTGCCACCTAACAGAAGGAACAATCATAAATACTTCAAATTAAGTGACCTGACAATTGGCTTACATATCTTGTTCTCCTAAATACCTTGTTTCTTTCCAATACTGAATCTCAACCATAGTCCAGATTAGAACAGCAGTTCCCAAAATGTGGTCTGGGGACTCATGGGGTCCCTGAGAAAGTTTCAAGGAGTCCACAAAATTTAAATATTTTTATTATTACAATAAGCATTTAACATAAAAAAAATCAACAAATACAACCTATATCTACTAAAGCTCTTGGGAGTTCAAATCATTTTTTGCCATTTCCTTCTATATTTTATTTTATTTTTTAATAAATTTATTTTGATTTATCAACAATCACTTCCATAAGCTTTTGAGTTTTAAATTTTTCTCCCCCTCCCTCCCCACCTCCCTCTCTAAGAAAGCATGTAATCTCATATAGGCTATACATATACATTCCAATTAAACATATTTTCACAATAGTGATGTCATAAGGAAGAATTTGAATCAATAGGAGGAACCACCAGAAAGAGGAAACAAAACACAACAGAAGAAAAATAGCAAATAGCATGCTTCTATCTGCATTCAAACTCCATTTTGAGGCCTCTGAAAATGACTTAGATCCTTGTATTGCTGAGAAGAGTTAAGTCTATCAATATTAGTACCTAACTGATTATGTTATTAACTTTTTGAGTCAAATCTCATGAGAGTAAGGTTCAAACAATGCTCATCTTCCTCCCTTCTTTCCCTCTGCTATAACAGGTTTCTGTGCCTTTTCCTGTAATGTAATTTACCCTTGTCTGCCTCCTCCCTTCCTTTTCTCTTAGTACATTTTCTTAGTTAGATCAGATCAATCCACTTACTTGGATCCATTTAACCCACTTGATGAGATTGTTTTTTATCATTACATCAAAGTAAACTTATACCCACCCCCTTTATGTATACCCATTTAACATAATGTAATAACAATATAGTTCTCAAGGTTTGCAAGCGTCATCTTCTCTCGTAGGGATGGAAACAGTTTGCCCTTGTTAATAGCATGTTGTTTCCTTCTGTCCCATTTACCTTTTCATGTCTCTCTTGAGTCTTCTATTTGAAAATCAAATTTTCTGTTGAGCTCTGGTCTTTCTGGAAGGTATGTAAGCTTCCCCACACCCTTTTCTTGCTCTGCAGTTAAGGACACTCTCCAAGCATGAAGGCTTAGAGGTACTTTCCAGGCAGACAGTTACACAGCTGTCTCCCACTCAGCCTGATGCTCTCAGGCTCTCAGTCTGCTGAGTCGGTTCGAGGCCATGGACCTGGGTACACCTTCCGCAGCATAGAGCAGATGAACGGATACCCTATCTGAAAGTGTATGCCCAATTCTCTCAATTCTCTCGGTGACAGGAAATTGAGGAAAACTGCAGTTGCTTTTCATTCCCTGAGGTTTACTTACAACCTTCCCTATACGCACCTGAATCTCTTTCATGGAGGTTACAGGGAAAAGTTAGAATAGCTAACAATATCTTCTGGAGGTTTTGTGATTGATCATTAAGGAGTTTTAAAACTCCTCTTTACAACCCTGGTCACTCTTTTCTCCCACTCCCTTCCCTTGAGTCAAGAGGGTATCTATTAATCCCTCTCATAGGAGAAGAGAGTTTCACACTTTACCCCTCACCTTTGATTTTACCCTCCCCCACCTGGGAAAGGAAGGAGGTGGGAGATGCAGCAGCTACAGCTTGGGCCACTCTGGCAATTGTCTTGGGCTCTAGGGCAACCTTTTTCTGGAGGCATTACCCAGGTTCAGCACATCCTGCTCAAGGTAAAGAAGCTAGCCTCTGAACTTGGGTAAGCATGCACTTTTTAAAGTTGTAGTTTTAACTGTTAATAATGAGATGCTGATTCTCTGTATAAGATAATTTGGAAATAATTTAACAAAATTGAAGTCACCAGATTGAGAAAGGATTTGTTTCGAGTTTCAAATTGGTGAATTTTTTGTATCAGTTATGTCAAGCAACTTGCTTGTGATTGTTTTAATGTGTAAACCAGCGAAAAAGCTTTTATGGGTTATGCATGGTTTACTGAGAATTTGCATGTGTATAGAAATCTCTAATGATTTGCTTTTTCACATCAGGACAAATTTAAGTTTGAGACGTAAATCCTGGAAAAGTTTTTCCTAAGCTGTGATCAGTGCAACTTTCTGTTTGAGGTAAAAGCTCATAGGATTTTATTTTGAGTTGCTGATGGATCATAATCCATCGATAATCAATCCACCATCTGAGAGAAACTCCACAAGCTACTCAGAGAATGTGATACTGGTGGGAAGTCAGCATTGGGAAAAGCTGAGAGGACAATTTTAGCCTCACTCTAAGATGGGATCCTCCTGGCTCAGTTTCCCCATTATGTTCCTTTATAAGGGAAAGTTACCCACCTGGCTATCCCTGAGTCTGGCTATGAGGTGGATTTGATACTGCATGGTTGGAAAACTGAATTATCCTAATCCAAACAGAGCTAAGAATGTGTTATCCTGTCATTGTGGCCCCGCAGTCTTTTTTGTCAGATTTGTGTCTTCCAACTACAGGCCATTCACCTACAGTTGATTGCAAACATCAGATACTAGCCAACGCCACTCCAGAAATTGTTTTGTTATATTATTTAAATTTGTTTGGAAGGGTTTATGGGAGACTCAGCTGAGTCTGTGGCTTTTCTCCACCATCTTGCCTCCACCTCTTTAAGGCTTGTTTTCAAAGAACATTTGTCATGGTCCATGATGATTTCGAAGGCTTGTAATGAGAATGCCTAGTGAAACTGCTTTCCAAGCAGTCTGATGATTTGGTTTCAAAAACATAAAAGTTCTAAACATCTTCATAATATAATGTCAAAATTTTCATACCTACATTTTCCCAATAACAGAAGGAAACAAGGTAGCTACTCTGGGACATTGGACAGAATGAAAAGAAAAGAATGCACTTCTGTGTGACCATCCATTGAGAATCAATTTCATTCAAATGGAGAAACTTTGTGGTAATTTGGAAACAGTTTGAAAAGTTGAAAAAACTGAAAGAAAAAACTCACACTCATCAGCAGCTATTCAAGAGTTTTGTATAATATTTTTGCACATGCCCTCAGATTACTATACACATGGTCCTGACAGTTTCAAATTGCTGCAGATACAAGCCTAAAATGCCAGTGTCTCCCATGTTATGCGATCCACCTTGAAAGTGTCCTTGTATTCCTTCTTCTGACCTCCATTCAGCACTTGCCTTGTGTCAGTTCTCCATAAAATAGTCTTTTAGGAAAAAAAGATGTTTGACATTCAAACAACCTGGACAGCTCATTGGAGTTGCACTCTGCAATAGAATTTGAACACTTAGCAATTTAGTTTGAGTAAGTACCAAGTCCAGCACCTTATCCTGCCAAGTGATCTTCAGAACCTTCCTAAGAAAATTCAAATGGGAGCAATTCAGTCTGTAGCATGGTGCTAGTATAATGTCCAAGTTTGAGAGGTACATACCATAACATCAGCACAACAGTTTAGAAGGCCTTCAATCTGGTAGACATTCTAATATCTCTTCTCTCTCAAACTTTCATTTGGAGACTCCCAAACACTAAGATAGCTCTGGCAAAGTGTGCATCAACCTCATCATCTACATGTACATGCCAAGAAAGTATACTGCCAAAGTAAGAAAACTTATGCATAGTAATCAGTATTTCTCCATTTTCTGTAACCAATGGTTCCACATATGGATGATGTGATGCTGTCTAGTGGAAACCAATGTTTTCTTGGTGTTAATTGTTAGGCCAAAATTAGCATAAGCAGGAGAGATTCAATCCATACTTTGTTGCATCTCAGCATCAGAAGCTGCATTGAGTACACAATACATCATGCAGCAACCTCCCTCCACTTTACTCTTGGCTTTGTAGATTTTCATGTTAAATAATTTATCATCAGTGAGGTAGCTGACCCTGATGACCTTTTAGTCTTCATTGAATGTGTCTAACAACATTGTTGAAAGCTAAAAAGCATCAGAGCAAGCACACAGAGCTAGTGAAGCCCCACTTTACTCTATTGGAGATTTGGAAAAAAAAGAACATCATTCATCATCTAGAACCTATGGAAGCATCCCACTATGAAACTGACATACAACCAGGCAAAAGTTGACAAACTTTTCCACAAGTCATTATGACCAACAGTATCAAAGGTCTTGGTGAGATTAATGGATGTTTTGTATAGACCCCTGTTCTGCTCCTGGCATTTTCCCTGGAGTTGTAGGTAAGCAAACACCATATTGACCATTAACTCATTTAATCATGAGGACAAGCCTTTGAGATAAGTCCATAGGTGTTGTTATGCACATTTTCTGGAGGAGGAAGCAGGGACTCAGAGATGAGGCAACTTACTTGGGGGAAAAAGTTAGTAGATTTCAGAGTTAAAGTCAAGAAGCATTTATTAATCACTTACTGTATGACAGGCATTGTGCTAACTGTTGGTGATATAAAAAAGGCAAAACCAAGGTCTCTGCCTTGTAGAAGCTCACATACTAATTGAGAGATAAGCAAATCACTATGTGCATACAAACTACATAGAGTATCAATGGGAGGAAATCTCAAAGGCAAGGGCTTTTTTGTTCTTTTAATTTTTAATTCATCAAATAAAACAAGCATTTCCATAACAAGGTATAATTTTAAAAAGATGATTGCTCATGATACTGCAAATCCACTATTTAAAATGTGCTATTCCTTTTAAATATACAACAAAGTTATTGTCTAAATTTGTTTTCCTTTTTTTCTTCTCTCTCCACCCTCAGACATGGCCATGATTAGACACACTCATATATGTATTTATATGTAAAATTTTTATATTTATATTCATCAGTTTTCTCTGGATGCAATATTGTTATTACTATATACAATATTGTCCTGGTCTTGTTCATTTCATTCTTCATTACTTTGTGTAAATCTTTTCATGCTTTTCTAAGATCATTGAGCTCATCATGTCTTATAGCATGGTAGCATTCCATCACAATTCTATACCACAACTTGTCCAGGCAAAGTTTTTATCCAGATCTTTCTGACTCCAGGTCCATTCCTTTTCCCACTCTGCCCTACTGCTCTCTATGTGAACTCCTTCGGCTTACATTACACTTCCCAGAACCTACCTGGCTTGTGGACAGAAGTGGATCTACAGCAAAGGAGAGAGTTGGCCAAGCACCTTCACATAAGAATCTTGGGTGTGCAGTCCCAACCTTAGTGTGTACTAGTACTTATTATGTACTTTTCAAGAAACTCTTCCCTAGTCCGTCCTGCTAGCTATGCCAAAGGCCTTGAATCAGGAGAGATTATCCATGGTCATTGCTGCTGCAAGGATGGAGGCAGAGTTAGTGACCTTCCTGCTCAGTCTCAGGATGAGCAATGGAAAGCAGATGAATGAGGGAGTGACTCCAAGGACTGCTGTCTCCAGGTTGTTCCCATGTCAATGAGCCCTAGGAGTGAAATACTTGGAAGTCAATAGTCAAAGTCCTAAATTAAGCAGGATTCTTATGCAAACCTTGGAGCATAGCAGCTCTTAAGAGTCTCTTTTCCCTTGGAGACAACTGGCTGCTCCACAGTCGCCACATACAAAACATGCCATTAAACTCTACTCTGAGCATGGGGACCAAACTGGAGTCCTCCAAGAGACCATTTTCCTGGCTGTATTCCTTTGATTAGCTACCTCATTGTTAGGAGGAATAGAAAGAGCACTTGACATAGTAGTCAATGCCTAGTTTCTGGTCATGGCTTTTCCTCATTGTGAGGCCTCAAGAAAGACACTGAACTTTTCCAAGTTTTAGTCTATTCACCTGTAATATAAAGATAATAATTCCTGTTCTGTCTATCTTGAAGCAATGTTGTAAGGATAGATGTGTCCTTAGACATGAAAGATGTAGTATGGTGTAGGGAAAAGATTATTGGACTTCAGAGAGAAGATACAGGGTTGCAGTTCTTGCTCTGCCACTTTTTATTTTTTTCTTAATTTTAATGAATAAATTTTGTATTAATGTATTTTTATTTATCAACAATCACTTCCATAAGCTTTTGAGTTTTAAATTTTTCTCTCCCTCCTTTCCCACTTCCCTCCACAACACAGCATGCAATCTGATATAAGCTGTAAATATATATTCCTATTAAACATATTTTCATATTAGTGATGTTGTAAGGAAGAATTAGTACCAATAGGAGGAACCACCAGAAAGAGAAAACAATACAAAACAGAAGAAAAATAGCAAATAGTTTGTTTGCTATGCATTCAAACTCCATAGTTCTTTCTTTGGATGTGGATAGCATCATGAGACCTTTGGAGATGTCTTGGATCTTTGCATTGCTGAGAAGAGCTATGTCTATCAACGTTAGTCATCATACAACATGGCTGTTACTGTGTTCAAAGTTCTTCTGGTTCTGCTCACTCAAGTCAGCATCAGTCCATACAAGTCTTTGCAGGTTTTTCTGTAGTCTTCCTGCTCATCATTTCTTAGAGCACAAAAGTATTCCATTACATTCATATACCACAACTTGCTCAGCCATTCCCCAATTGATGGGCATCCTCTCAATATCCAAATGTTGGCCACCACAAAAAGAGCTGCTACAAATATTTTTGTACATGTGGATCCTCTTCCCATTTGTATGATCTCTTTGGGATACAGTCCTAGAAATGGTATTCCTGGATCATAGGGTATGCACAGTTTTATAGCCCTTTGGGCATAGTTCCAAAATGGTTGGATCATTTCATAACTCCACCAACAATGCATTAATGATCCAATTTTCCCACATCTTCTCCAACATTTATCATTTTCCTGTTTTGTCATGTTGGCCAGTCCAACAGGTGTGATGTGGTACCTCAGAGTTGTTTTGATTTGCATTTCTCTAATCAATAGTGATTTAGAGCATTTGTTCATATGACTATATGTGGCTTTAATTTCTTCATCTGAGAACTGTCTGTTCATATCCTTCGAACATTTATCAATTAGGGAATGGCTTGTATTGTTATAAATTTGACTTAATTCTCTATGTATTTGAGAAATGAGGCCCTTATCAGAGAGTCTGGTTGTAAAAATTCTTTCCAAATTTTCTACCTTCTTTCTAATTGTAGTTGCATTGGCTTTTTTGTGCAAAAGCTTTTCAATTTAATGTAATTAAAATTATCCATTTTGCATTTCATAATGTTCTTTATGTCCTGTTTGGTCATGAATTCTTCTCTTCTCCATAAATCTGATAGGCAAACTATTCCTTGTTCTCCCAGTTTGCTTATAGTATCAGCCTTTATATCTAAATCATGAATCCATTTTGACTTTATTTTGGTATTTGGTGTGAGATTTTGATCTATGCCTTGTTTCTGCCATATTCTTTTCCAGTTTTCCCAGCAGTTTTTGTCAAATAGTGAGTTCTTATCCCAGAAGCTGGGGTCAAATAATGTCAAATAAGAGATTACTATAGTGATTGACTACTGTGGCTTGCATAGCTAACTTATTTCACTGATCCATCACTCTATTTCTTAGCCAGTATCAAGTAATTTTGAAGATTGCTGCTTTATAATACAATTTAAGATCTGGAATGTATGCCCCTTTTTAGTAGCTACCAGGATAAATGCAAAGGTGTCAGTCTTATCACATTTTCTGATAACTCACATCTAAGAAGGTTAGCTATCATTAGAATACTGTATTTTTTCATGCTTTGCAGTCCTTGTTCATGATGGCATGTGAGGATTTACATGGACAAAGCAAAAGGTACTTGTCTAATATGTTCTGATAGGGTTACAGGTATCTGGAAGTAGTGAAATTATGTGAACACCAGACTAGGCACCAAAGGTCCAGAGAGAAAACTTGGGTTTTTTGAGGGGTTGGAGGTGGGAAATCTCATCATAAGTGACTTTTACAGGGTCACACAGCTAGGAAGTGCCTGAGGCAGCTGGATTTTAATTCAGGTCCTCCTAGTCCAGGGATGGTACTCTATCCACTGTGCCACCTACGTGGCCCTCCAGTGGAAATTCATGAGAGGGATAGAGCAAGGGAATCACAGAATCTTAGAGTCAGAGAGCTCTCAGAAGTCATCAAATCTAATCCATGCCTGAAAAGAATATTCTTTAAATCACACCCAAAAAAAGAATAACCCATCTGAAAACCTACACTGAAGAATTATTCAAGGCAGGTTGCCAATTGTGAAGTGTTCCATTTGTTAGGAAAGCTTTTCCTTGCTTCAACTCAAAATGTGCCTCTGAACATTCCAGCCATTACTTCCTGTTTTGCCTTCCAGAGCTCAGCAGAATGTTCCTAATCTCTCTCCCATGAGACACATCTTCAAAATACTTCACCCAGGCACACTGAAATATTCATTCACCAAAACAAGCACACTCATTTCTTTAATTGTTCCTTATTTTGAATCATCTCCAGTAAACTCATCTTTATATGCTCCAGGTATCAATATCCTTCCAAAAATGTGACCACCATGACTGAAGAAAATACTCAGGTGGACTCTGAAGGGAGGCAGCTAGATGCTACAGTGGATTAAGCATTGGTCCTGGAGTCAGGAAGATCTGAGTTCAAATTCAGTCTCACACCTTAACAAATCACATAGCAGTGGGCAATTCATTTAACCTCTATATGCATTTGTGCCTCATCTGTACAATGGGAACACAATGGAAAAGAAAATGGTGAATTACTTTGGTACTTTGCCAAAAAAAGAGAAAAAAACCTTGCAAATACTGAACATAGGCTTGCATAGAGTTGGGAACATCTGGCCAACAACAAAAACTCTGAAAAGAGTAGACGATAGCAGTACCATCACCTCCCTCATTTGGGACAGATTATTTCTCAAAGTGGTCATATATGGCATTAGCATTTTTGCTTCCAAGTATACCACTGACTGATATTATACTGGTACCCCACTAATAACCACTGTATTTTTACAGATGAACCTTCCTTATAGTGACCTAGTATCAATTGATTTCAGACCTACCCCCCAAATTCAAATCAAAATGGAAAATGGATAGTGACAAAGTATGGAGAGAAATACCAAAGACATATTACATAGCTGGACCTCAGTTACTTCCTTGTGAAATCTATGCTTGCTTTCCACTTGAAGTCCAACTGTAAGCCATTTCAAAGTCCTTCACTACCCACTGAGACTTCTGTGCTCACATGGAGCATTTGTAATCCTGGATAACGACCTACAAAAATGATTGCTCTCTGCCTTTTTGTTATCTTATTACCCTTGAATAGAGTTATTCCTCAAAAATCAACGTAGATTCTTGGAGTATAGCTTGTTCCTAAGTTTTTCCCAGTGTGGTCAAGATGGGTCTCTAGCTCTTATAAAATGATTCAGGTTTTTTATATTTTAGCCAGTCTTTATTTCATCCCACAGAAAAATCAAAACATATGAAAAGTAAAACAAAACAAAACCTCACAGGAGCCCCTATTCAAACACAGAAACATATAAGGCAGCAAAAGAACCTATTAGCTAGAATGGACTTGATGTTGAAGATGGCATCAGGATATTACATTGAAATTACAATGAAATATGTGTCTCACAAAGGATCAAAGATCTTTCCAGGCCTTTAGGACCATCCTATAGTTTATGTTCCTTCCTAAAGGTAATCATAATGTAGTGGTGTTCTGGAGCCAGCTCCAAATGGATCACAAAGAGATAATTGCATGTTAAGTATGAGCACCTGGACAGTAGAGAGAAAGAAAAGCTAGAAATCAAGACTTTATTTATTGTTCTGTTTATAATCTAGATTTTGGAAAATGATGGAGAAAATAATAGCTTAAAAATAGGTTTAAGGGGCAGCTAAGTGGCGCAGTGGATAGAGCACCAGCCCTGAAGTCAGGAGGACCTGAGTTCAAATCCAGCCTCAGACTAAACACTTGACACTTACTAGCTATGTGACCCTGGTCATGTCACTTAAACCCAGTTGCTTAAAAAGAAAAAAAAAGGTTTAAAATAAAGGTCACATATATATTATTTTTTTTTTCAGGAGAACTGCTTCTTAAGCATTTGCCAGCTCATCTCTGCTTTAGAGGCTGCTGTATAAGCAATGCCAATAACATTAAAGACAAATCTTCCAAGCAATTCAGTGGCTTTGATCCTGAAGTAATACACTGTTTAAAATTGTGTAACTGATCATCTTCCTTCCAGGAAAATCACTACAATTGCTGTCTTGAACTTAAATGTATGTGTGTGACTACACACATCTAAGTGGCACCATGGATGGACCACTGGGCTTGGAATCAAGAGGAGTCACCTTCAAGAATACAAATAGAGCCTCAGACACTTACTGGCTATTTGATGCTGGGAAAGTCGCTTAACCCTGTTTGCCTCAGCTGTCTTATTTGTGAAATGAGTTGGAGAAGGAAATGGGAAACCACTCCAGTATCTGGGCCAAGAAAACTTCAAAATGGGATCACAAAGAGTCAGACATGACTGAACAACAACAAAAAAAAGATGATATGCACATATTATTAATTCCACACAATAATCTTTTAAGAGACAAGATACTATTAAGATCCTTTAAATAGGAGGAAACTGATATTGGGACTTGGTAGGTCTATACAGCATAAAAGTGTATAAGACAATATAAATTCAAGTCTCTCCTACCTCCAAAGCTATGACACTTTCTACTACATTTGTTAACTTTGAAAAAGTTTGGATTATATACTTCTCTGTGCATAAGAAAAATAACCTGATTTCGGGGCTAGTTCCTAGAGTTGGGAAGGGGAGGATTAGATTTTCTCTGTAAGGAAAAATATATCAAATTGAAGTCGTCGTCCCCTCACAACTTTCCTAAAAGCATTCTGGACATCTTTGTTCCTAAGACTATAGACCACAGGGTTCAACATGGGAATGACCATAGTGTAGAACACTGACACTATTTTGTCTGTGTCCATGGAATGGCTTGAACTGGGTTGCAAGTACATGAAGAAGATTGTCCCATAGAATATGGACACTGCTGTGAGATGGGAAGCACAGGTAGAGAATGCCTTCTGGCGGCCTTCAGTAGAATGGATCTTCAGGATGGTGACGAAGATTAACAAGTAAGAGGTAAAGATGACAAGAAATGGGAAAAGGGTATTTACTGACCCTAAGATAAAGAGTATTAACTCAGTGATGTGAGTGTCAGAGCAAGAGAGAACTAGGAGAGGGGGAACATCACAGAAAAAGTGATGGACTATGTTGGACCTACAGAAGGAAAGGCTAAACATGCTTCCTATGACTATGGAGGAGGCCAGAAAGCCACAGATGTAAGCACCACTGGCCAGATGTGCACATACTGTAGATGTCATTGTGGTAGTATAATATAGAGGTTTACAAATAGCAGCATGGCGATCATAGGCCATGGAGGCTAAGAGGAAACTTTCAGTAGTAACAAAAAACCCAAAGAAGAAAAACTGTGTAGCACATCCACTATAGGATATAACCTTGTTCTCTGTGAGAAGTCCAGACATCACCTTAGGAGTAATAGCTGAGGAGTAGCCAAAATCCACCAGAGAGAGGTTACTGAGGAAAAAGTACATGGGTGTGTGGAGGCAGGATTCACTGGAGATTAGAGCTACTATCCCCAGGTTCCCTACCAGGGTGATGAGGTAGATGAGGGTGAACATTATGAAGAGAGGGACCTGAAGCTCTGGAACATCTGTTAATCCTGTAAGGATGAACTCATTCACTTCAGATCTGTTCTCCATGGATGTCATTTGAAAGTGATGCCATTAACCTGCAACAATAGAAAAACCATCAGAAAAATCCCCTCTGCATGATGAATGACTCTAAGACATAAAACATGGTTAGAGAAACATCTTCTGTGGGAGTTAGAAATAGCAATTAAGGGGAAAAGAACATCTAGGTAGTTGTCAAAGAAGTTATTCTAGGTCCTCAAAAACCACTCATCCATTTTCTCATAGAAAGAGAGAGTCACTCATGTATTACTGCTCACTTTGTGTAATCTACTACAAATTTAATCATCACCAAAGTGACATTTTGCACATCAGGAAAGGGAAATGCCTTATTCTCTGGCAAAAGTCAGCATAAGAGGAGGTATTACTATTGGCCAAGTTTGGGGAACTATATCTTTGCTTATGAATATGTTTCACTCTGATAACAAAGAGAAGAAACAAGAAAAACAAAGAAGGTAGAATTAAATAAGAGGAAAGTTAAAAAACAGTGAGAAGGGAGAATAGGTTCAAAAAACTTGACTAAGTGTTCATTGGGATCTTGCTTACTCCTGTAATCATTGCAACTTTAAGGTTTATGTGATAGACTGAAGTCACCAGTTCCTGAGTAGGAACAGTTGCCAATGCACACCAGTTGTACAGTTGTGAGAATCATCTCTCCAAAAGACCACTGGTGGCTTACTTAACAATAAATGTATGTCTTCTAAATTTGTTTTCTTCCCACAGCCTGTCCTTTTTCCAATTCTCCACCACTACCACTGTAGAAACAGAAGGTGGCCACAAACAGGGTTATTTGTTTTTTCATTCACTATATGATTTTTTGGGTCCCACAGAAATCAACAGTTTTTCAGTTAGTCGGTTTCAAGTTTGAGCTAAAATCTCTCCCACAGGAAGGAATTATGCCTCGCAGGCAAGATGAGTTACAATCTCTAATACATGAAAACAAATCTTGATGCCAAGGTACAATTTAGACTTGAGGGATGGGGCTGATAACTTGAATATGGTTCTGGAAATTTTTTTTCTCTTATTTGAATGAAATAGGATAAGTTACAAGAGGTTATTATAATATTTTTAAACTGAGAAAATATACTCATTAAAGAAATCCAGGAACCATAGTGAAAATAAACATGGTGAAAAGCATTTATATGGTTATTTGTATGTTACTGATGGAAGTCTTCAATTATCTGGACATCTGTCAGAATGTTCTCTCTTATTCCACATCTCTGTCTTTCAATACGTCTCTCTGTCTCTATCTCTCTATCTCTGCATCTCTGCATAGTTGTCTCTCTCTGTCTCTTCCTGACTCTTTTTTCTCTTTTATTTGTCTGCCTGCTTCCCCCGTGTGTCTCTTTATATCTGCATATCCAACTACCTATCTGTGTATCTCTGTCTCTCTCCTCAAAGAACAGCTATTGATTTCTTGATAAAAACAATATTTTAATACATAAAAGGTATGAAATGAAGGAAAAAATATGAGAAATCTCTATCCTGCATTTAATTCTCATAAATTATGAGGAATTATTAGGAAAAATCAAAATACATGGGAATGTTACAAAAGTAGAGGAAAAGTAATTATACCATCCTAAAGTTTGAGATAGATAAAGGAAGGAAAACTAGCAATTGTCAGACATGCATATTAGACTTAGGAAGAGTCAATTCCAGGCAATTTACAGAAAAGATAAATGATCTTTCTGTAGGGAATTTAAACTTGAAAGGAAAGAAAAATCTCAAGAATAAAATTTTGAAAAAACAGGAAGAAAAATTAACACTCATGTATACTTAGATATGAAATATAAGTTTGCAGAAAAGAAAAAAAAGGAGAGATAACTAACGATAAATTCAAAAGCAGATCCTATCTTATAGGAATAGAGTTGAAGGAGTGTCAGCATGTAGTTTGAACTGAGGGAAGCCCAAAAAGCTAAAGACTGTCAAAGGTGTGAATAAGTGCAAAATTTAATTTTATTTATTTTTATTTAATTTATTTGATTTAATTTAATTTTATTTCTTTAATACAAAATTGACTATTTAGGGAAACAAAGGATAATCAAATAAGGAATTGGACTGATTCTCAAGACTGATGAAACAAGTACAATGAATGCCAAGCAAAGGCAGAGCTGTTCAATTTGTATTTTGTTTCTATTTCCTATGAGCAAGAGAATGATCTTTGTGTTGAGAAGAACAGAAAAACTAAGAGTTGATACCAAAGTTAATAAGAACTAGCACACATGTTAGTGGAGAGAATGGAAAAAAGTATTTATGTAGGATCTATTTTTTGCCAAGCACTGTGCTATGCTTCATAAATATTCTTATTTGATTCTCACAACAGCCCTGTGAAGTAGATTCTGCTATTACCCCCATTTTAAAGTTGAGGAAAGAGAGGTAAATAGGGGTTGAATGATTTGCCCAGGGTCATACACTAAGTGTCTATGACTGGATTGGATATCAAGACTTTCTGACTCCAGTCCCAGTGCATTATCCATTTTAACAGAGTTGCCTCTCTATAGTTTGCAAAGTACTTTAAATAGATTGGATCATTTCATCCCCATAATTACCTTGTGACATACGTGGCTTACAAGAAAAACAATTTGACCTTACACTGCATAAAGGGACATAGTATCCAGGCATACCCAGGTGGTCCTCTCTAGTCTACATTTGGAACAACATGTTAAGTCATGGATTGCACACTTTAGCTAGGACATTGATAGGCTAGAGATTCTCCAGAGGAGTTCAGGCAGCATGGAGAAGGACTTTGAAATCTTCCCATATTGAAATTGGTGAAAGTAACTGATGGTGTTCAGTGTAGAAAAGATAAAAGATGGGTGTCAGATCAGGGGTTGAGATTAGGTATCTTCAGTTATCTGCCAGATTAAGATATGGAGGAAGAATTTGGTTCATTTTATTTGTACCCAAAGAGAATAAACCGGAGAAATGGTTAGAAGGTAAGAAGAAACAAACTTAGGTTTGATGTAAGGAAAATATTCCAAAAATTTTGCTATCCAGAAGTGGAAGGGGCTGTCTTAACATGTACTGGATTTCCTCTCACTTAAAGTCTTGAGGGAATGGATAGTTGATCCCTTGTTCAACTCAGACACACAGAGACACAGATACACAGACATAGACACACAGAGACATATATCTCTATTTCTCCATATATCTATATGTGTGTGTGTGTGTGTGTGTGTGTGTATCAGAGGTGTGCAGAGATAGAGAAAGTTTGTTTCTCATTGTATATAAAAATGTGTCTTCTAGGTTGCTATGATCATGGAGAAACCACGTCAGCTCAGAACCTAAATTCACTCATAAGTCAAAAAAAGATAAAACAATGGTACCTACTCCACAGAGCTTTTCTGAGAATAGAAGATAATTCTATAAAGTGTTTTTTAAAACCTTAAAACTAGATAAAAGGGTTCTCTACCATTATTTTAATTAACGCTACTGTTATTGTCTGTTTTATCTTTCACAAATCCCTTAACGTCTTTTACTTCTAGAATATCACAGACCTCAGTTTCCTTGTTGATAAAGGAAATATATTGGACTAGACGATCACTGAGATCCTTTCCATCTCTACATTGATGATTCTGACAATTTTAACCTATATTAATTTAAAAGATACCCGTTAGTCATCATAGCACCACTGTGAAAGGACTTTTTCTGCTGTAGTTAATGAAACTGGTACGTAAGTATAAAGTAAATAAATAAAACCTCATCTTATAGACTTTTAGAGGACTGTAACAAAATCAACTTTTACAATGAGCAACAATGAAGGATTTTCCTTTCACATAATAGAAGGTATATTAAGTGGAAAACAAACAACCAACTTAGAGTCAAAATTTACAGAATTGTGTGTCTCATACATGGCACCTGTGCCGTTTTTGTCATTGATATTATTGAATCAAAAATGTATAGACATAATCTATGACAACCTTTCCACAGATGTATTCACTGTTGGGTCCTCTTGAGTTCCCAAGTCTAGAGAGAACCCTTCTTGGTCTCCAGGGCTCACAAAGTGATTTCTTTTCTACTCTGAAATGCCCAGGTATGGGTGAACAGCACTGTCTTGGAAAGATACTTGATTAGGAGTCTGAAGATTTTGGTTCTAGTATTGTTGGGCATTCACTAATTTCTTCTGTGATTTCATGGAAGTTAATCAATTCTTTTGCACCTCTGTCTCCTCATTTGGAAAATGGGAATAATATTACTTAGGGTATAGAGTTCAAACAATGATTGTAAGGAAAGGGTCAAGAATTAAATGCAATAGACATGAGACTTACCATGATCAGTACAAGATAGTGGGCTTTTACAAGATAATGGATGAGTAGATGCTCCAAGAAACACAACAGAGAAAAGAGGAGAGAGGTGTAACTACACTACAAAGTACTAGTGTGGCAATGTGCTGTAGTAGAAAGAGCTTTAATCTTTGAGTCAAGAGGATATAGATTTAATTCCCACCTCAGACACTTATTACTTGTATAGGTCAGAACAAATCACTTAAGTCAATCAGCTTCAAGTTACTTATCTATAAAAGTGTGAAGGACATAATGGTGGTATTTATTTCAAACAGCTGTTGGGAGATTCAAATGAGAAAATTGAAGTTCTTTCCAAATGTTACATAAATATGAACTATTATCATTTAGGGCAAGGACTCTTTCCCACCTAAATTTTCTTATCAATTCACTCCCAAAAATTTTTATTCCAGTGTCTTGCACACAGTATACCCTTAACATTATGAATATTAATTAATTAACATTAATGAATAAAATAATTGATCAATGTTATTAAATTAGGTCTTTCTTTGGACTACAAAATCACCCATCCCACAAATGGCTCCTTCAGTTACTGAAGAATGACGAACTTGAAAAACTGCAAATAGTGGATAATGGTAGGTGTTTATAGAGGCCATGGATGTTTGAACAAAACTTGCATACATGATCTCATTTGAGACCTAAGACAGCCCTATGAAATAGGTACCACAGGTATAATTACTCACAGTTCATTGATAAGGAAATCAAAGTGAAGTGACTTACCCATGTGGCTAAGTTTGACCTTAAAGTCCCAAGTCTAGGAAACATAGAATTGGATTGGTGAAACTCTTCACTGGTCAGTGGGGCCAAGAGTTCAAAGGCTCCTACTGACAGAGAGGTCACTACTGGCCATTGCTGTGGCATGAATGGAAATAGAGTTACTGATGCGTACTCCTAACCTCCATTCAGTTCAGCCTCAGGAAACACAAAAGAAAGTATGAGTGAGTGAATGAATCAAGGAATTTGATCCACCAGATCATTCCCTAGCACTGAGTACTACAGTGGCATGTCTCAATGTCAGTAGGTGAAGTGATGGAAGACAGGGACATTATGCAGACCTGGAAGCCTTGCCCCCCTTGGGAGATGGTGCTCCCTTGGAGATACTTGGCAGCTCTTACTGCCAACTCATGATCAAAACAAACCATTAAATTCTGCTCTTACCATTGGGGGAAAAACTTTTTCTCATGGGTACTTGGTCATTATTACTTTCTTGTTAGTAAAGTGAGGTAAGAAGGGACTTGCACAAGGCCATTGCCAAAAGTTGGATTCTAGTCCTGCTTCTACCGTTTCTTAGTTAGGTGACATTGATAAGTCATTGAATATCTCCAAGTCTCAATTTCTTCTTTGAAATAGGTATAATAATTTCAGATGTGAAAACAATCAAAAGGTTTGGTGAAGATGAAATGTCACCCTGAACAGGAAAGAGATGTGGTTTATTTAAAAAGTTTTCCACAAAATAAAGAGTAAAAAAAAAAAACTTTCAAAAAAATAGAAGAAAAAAAGGCATAGTGGGAGGAACACCGGCCCTGGATTCAGGAGGAATTGAGTTCAAATCTGGTCTCAAACACAGAACATTTACTACCTTTGTGATCCTGGGCAAGTCACTTAACCCCATTGCCTAGCCAAAATAAATAAATTAAAAAATAAACTCACATGATAAGGCGGTAAAAAAAATACTGAACTAGGTATTAGAAAATCTGGGATGGAATTGAAGGTCTCTGTGAAACTTTAAGCAAGTCACTTTTCCTGGATGAACCTTGATTTCCTCATTTGTAACATCCAAAAAAGCATATCTTTATGCTTTAATTCTCATGACTATTGTCAGGATAGCAAATTATAAATGATTTTCTTATTATCTAAATTTTGTTATTCTTTGTAAAAATTGGCTCAGAGCTCCCAATTTACCTATTTCCTCAAATTGCATCTGATCCTGTCCCTCTTTGCTTCTTATCTCTGAGGACACATACCCTTAAGTTTCTAGTTCAATGGTAAGTAGGGAAATGTTGTAGTAATCATTTGTCAAGGTTGAAGTAGAACCTTTGACAAGCTCCATCCTGCTATTCTTGAGGATAAGATGCAGAGAAAGACAATGAAGAGCCTAGAGTGGCAGATTCAGAATTTTTTGAAGACTTATATTCAAGAAAGATTCAGTGGTGGCTCATTGTCATCTTGGAAGTTGGTCTCTTCTTAGCCCTTTCCTGCTGTATGTCCCCCACAATGCAAAGCCAGATTTTATTTACTGTCTATATATTTTATGCTCACTTATATGTGTATATTAATTTTCATCCAATAAAATTAGTTTCCTCGTGGACAGACACTACAAGATTTTTCTCTTGGTATACCCAGAGCCTACACTGGGCCTTACTTAAAGTAATGACCTAATGAATTATTGTGGATTTCAATTGATTTTTCACATATTTGAATAAACCCATATTGGCATCCTTATCAAATTTCCAGAAAAAAATCTACTATAAATTGTGCATTTATTAATCACTTGCTCTGGGACAAGCACAGTGTTAAGTGTTGGGGATACAATAGCAACAAGGGCAAAAACACATTTTAGCACATTTTCAGATGACTCATATTGAGGAAGGTTAGCTGCCATTTTGGGGGAATCATAGATTTAGGATCCCAAAAGATCTCAACAGAATAGAAAGTTGGGAAGACTCAATAAGTTAAAAATGAACATTAGTGTAAATTTCTACATGCATTCAAAATATCATCTCTTTCAACATAAGTGATATTGCAAACTACAACGAAGATAAATATGACCTTTGTATAGTACTTTAAGTTTACCGATTTGTTTATATACATTGTGCTATTTGAGAGGGGAAAAGCTCATGCTATCTTCGACTACATAAAAAGGCATAATGTATAAAATGGAGGAGAATGTTGCATCACTTTATGGTGTAGGTAGACCACACCAGCAATACTGATTTAACTTAGAGTAGCTACATTTTAGGATGATATAGAGAAAATGAAACACATGTACAGAGAGTTGTCTAGAATGGTAACGTAATAACGTCTACACCATATGAAGGTTAATGGAAAGAAAGGAAGATGGTGAACACAGACTTATGGGTGGCATGACAGGTATTACGTATGTGGATGGTTGTCATGTGCAAGAGGGACTAGATTTGGATTTGTTAACATTTGTGAACGTTATTACGTATTTTTTTTCTTTTTGTATCTCCAAGTACTTTTATTAAAAAAAATATTCTGACCCTAAAAAATGTCAATCAATGCAAGCATTTCCATAAACATAAAACAAGAGAAGAAGAGGATTGTGTATGTAGCCACCAAACTGAACCGTGTATAACTTGCTTCTCCCTCAAGGTACAAAACAATTTCCTTTCAAAACTGTCTTACTTGCCTCTTTCCTATCAATGTTCCTTCTGTTCTCATCTGTGTACTTTTGCAAACATTTCCCTGACCCTATTATGTTAGAGTAGCATGCCTAGCAGTAGTATCACTGAGTCAAAGGTTATGCATGTATGTCCAGGTTAATGACTTTCCAGGATAGCTTGATCAATTCACAATTCTACCAACATTGTATTAGTATGCTTTGTTTTTCCACAGCACCATTGTCAATTTCAATTTTCCTTTTTTTGCCTACCTGATGAGTAAGAAGTAAAAAGTCAGAGTTGATTTGACGTACATGTCTCTAAGTATTAGTGATTTAGAACATTTTTGTATGCCAATTGTAAACTTAAATTTCTTTTACAAGAGTTTTTTCATGTACTTTAGTCAATTTTTATTGGGGAATGAATCTTATCCTTATATATTTCAATCAGTTCCTCATGTCTCAAACATGAGACCTTTATCAGAGAAATTGTTACAAAGATTTTATTCCCATTTAACTGTTTCCTTTGTAATTTTAAGTGTTAGTTCTGTGTAAAAACTTCAATTTTATTTAATCAAAATTTGTCCAGTTTATCTTCTGTGATCCTCCCTTTCCCTCATTTGGTCATGACCTTTTCCTCTATCCATAGCTTTAAGAAGTTTTACTTTCTGCATCCTTTATTTATTGTGTGGCCAGTAATATTAAAATCATGTATCCGTTTGGAATTCATATTGGTATGTGGTACGATACCTTGGCCTAAAGCTCGTTTTTGCCATGATGCTTTTTATTTTTTCAGGCAGATTTTATCAGATGGTGTGTTCTTTTCCCAGGAGTTGTTAGTCTTTTGGGCTTATTGAATATTATGTTGCTAAATCATTTTGCTTTTGTATGTTGTTAGCCTAATCCAGTACACTGTTTCACTTTTGTTAATCATAACAAACATTTTTATGATGATACCTTTACAGTATAATTTGAGATTTGGTACTCTCAGCCTACCTTCCTTTTCACATTTTTCCTTTATTTATCTTAAAATTATGGACCATTTGTTCCTCAAAAAGAGTGTTGTCATTTTTTTCAAGCTCTAAACTTTAGCAATTTGGTTTGGCATGGCACTGAGTAAATAAATTAAGTTGTGTAAGGTTGGGTGTGGCTCAAAATTAGTCAATTAATACCTCTGCATGTATTCATGTTTGAAATTATTAATATAAAGGGTATTGTGTAGTTATATTCTTATATTGTGAGTATGTCTTTGTAGGTACACTTCCACATATTTTATAGATTCTATAGTTATTTTAATTAACTTCATCTATTCCTTCATACTTGATTTCAATGGTATTCTACAATAAGTTTGATAATTTATATTTTTAAATACCCTACTACTTCACTGATGTTGTTGTTTAATTAATTTTAGTTGACTTTTATGGGTCTTTAAATAGAATACCAAATCATCTGCAAAAAGTGTTGTTTCACTTTTGTCTGTGCTTATTCCTTCCATTTCCCATTTCTTGTCACATGGCTATAGCTAGCATTTCATTCACTATGCCAAGTAATACTCGAGCCTTCCTTCAACCTAGATCTTTTTGGAAAGACATTTAGTATATCCATATTACATATAATTCTTGAGGGTGAAAATCAAGATAGTGGAGAAATAAGATAAAGTATAGCTCAGCTTCCCAAATCAAACCCCTTCACAAATATCTAATAAACAAACAGACAAAAAAAACAACATAAGATTCCTGATCAAGAAATCCAAGAAAAAAAAAAAAAGAAACAGAGTGAATCATTTTCCAACCCAGGGCAAGACAGGAAAACAGTCAGAGAGCAGAGGTGTATAAACAGTGCTGATGAGATGTGGCCAGGATTACACCAGGCAATTCATTATAACTCCCAAGAACTGAAACAGGACCGAGGTTGTGCACCAGGAAATGAAAAACCAAGAAGGAAGAGGTTCCAGTGGCTCCTCAAATTGGTGCATGTTTTAGGAAAGGGTGCTATCTGGCAGCTCTGGTGCTTAGTTAGCATCCACTTCTGGGTCATCTATCAGGGCTGGACTGAGGAAGGGACTTCCACAAAGGGGTGGTGGAGGGTAGAGTCATGGGGTTGAGGCTGTTTGCTGAGCAAGGAACCCATTCAGAACAAATAATAGCTTTGTGGCTCTGAACGAGGAGCAGAACAGAACTCATTTTTATCTTTTAGCCCATGATGAAATATTGAGTGGAATAATAATAAAAATTAATAATAATAATAGCAATAATCCCAGAACAAAGAGGGTTCGGCAGTTCTGTCACTCTAAATGTGCAAAGCTTCTTAGCTGGCTGATAGATGCTAAGTCCAACCACAGTGTACTAGAAGTTCCAACCAGGAACAAGCCCACAAGCATAGCATTTAGACCCAAAACTGAATCACACACATGCAGATATAAGAATATGTCAACAGAGACCAGATTGGATCACATCGCTTTAGGAACACTGAAAATATCCGATACCCAGCATGAGATGTTCCTAACATTCTGAAATAACACAATACTCAATGCCTCAAGAAAATAGCAAAGGGACTCAGAGGACAAAAACTCAGATGTAACCCCTAGAAATGCACAAATCCTAGCCTTAATATAAATTGCAAAGTCAGAGAACAGTTTTAAGCAATGAGCAAACAAAAAAAATAATAATCTCCCCGAAAGAACTCTAGTAGTGACAGAAAATTTTGAGACGCAACCCAAGAAGGAAAATGACCCAAAATATTTACCAGCAAAGCTTTAAAGAAAAACACACTTTAAGCATAAATTCAATTCCTGGAAGAGATAAAAACAAAGTTTTTTAAGCTAAAATATTTTTTTAAAAATCAAATGGGTATGCCAAAGGGAAAAAAAATGAAAAAGACTTGAGAATAATTAAAAAATGTAGAAAGAGAATAAACAGCTTAGAAAAAGATGTATAAAATCTTACTTCAAAAATAACACCATGAAAATTAGCACTGACAATTTATAGTAACTATGTGAGACATCAAGAAATATTAGAAATAAAATCAAAATACTAGAAAAAATAGAAGGAAATTTGTTATATTAAAAAACCTAATGACTGGGAAAATATGGAATAGAAAAAAATTGAATAATAACTGGACAACTTGAGAATGCTATGACTGAAAAAACTGGCCTGCCATAATATTTCAAGAAATCATAATAATAAAAACCAAGATCTCTTAAATGCAAGCAGCAAAGTAAAACTACCAAGAATCTACTAGTCAGTAGAAAGAAACCCCTTGAAAGAAACACCAAAATGAAAAATCCTCCCTTGAAAGAAATCCCAAAATGAAAAACCCTACAAATATTATACTCAAAACCCAGAGTTTCCATATCAAAGTAAAAAATAATACAAAAAAAACAAGCACTGAGTATTCACACAGTACACTGTCAAGATCAGGACCACAGAAGATTTTACAACTACTACTACAAAACAGAAAAGGGTTTGGAATATGATTCTCCAAAAGGCAAAAAATAAAGATTTATGGCATAATAAGTAATAATCTACAGAGCAAAAATGCGTAAAATGCTACAGCAGAAAACTGAATTTTAATGAATTATAAAACCTTTAATTATTTCTGATGAAAAAAAACTACAAAGAAACTTTGAAATACAAAAATAGGAGACAAGAGATGTATAAAAAGGAAAACATGAGTGAGGAATGATAAGGGACTAAAGAAGGCTAAATGTTTATATCCTAATATGGAGAGATGATACATATATCTCTTGAGCATTCTATCAGCATCAGGGGTCATAGGAGAAGTCTACTTGAACAGTGGGCTCAGGAGTTGTTCTGCTATGTTTAGATTATCTTAAAAGAAAAATGGAAAGGGAGGGGAAGAGGAATACATTGAAAGAAAAAAGAGGAGAAAGGTGGACATTTTCTCCCATAATTGGAGTGTACAAATTGAAGTCTATATAATAGAGGAGGATTAGGAGGAAGAGTTAACATTTGAACCTCATTCTCATCAAAGAAGGAAAGAAGAAAGAGAAGAAAGAGAAGAAAGAGAGAAAGAGAGAGACAGAGACAGAGAGAGAGAGACAGAGAGTGCAAGAGAGAGAGAGATTTTCAGAAAGGAGGATAATGGGGTGAAGGGAAGGGGGTGGAATAAGATGAAGAATAGATAAAAAGGAGGGATTTGTTGTTTTGTTGAATAGTCATGTCCAACTCTTTGTGACTCCTCTTAGGGTTTTCTTTGTAAAGATACTGGAGTGGTTTGCCATTTCCTTCTCCAGCTCATTTTACAAATCAGGAAAGTGAGGCAAAGAGTTAAATGACTTGCCCAGAATTACACATTTTGAAAGTGTCTGAGACTGGATTTGAGTTCAAGTCTTCCTACCTCCAGGGCTGGCAATGTATCCACTGTGCCATATGCAAAACATTGCCATTTTCTTTAGTGAAATTTAATTATAAGTTAAATTAATTATTTATTGTTATATCCTTAGTTCTTTGAATCATTAATTATTTAGTGTTAGGTTATTGAGTCTTCAATAAATGATAATGTTTTCATTAAACATCCTTGATTACATTTCAGTAAGTAAAATGATGTCTTTAGTATTTCTTTTTTTCCCTACATTTTTGTAAGGTTTGTATACCCTAAAGTATATTAATTTTTGTAAAGGTGTCATACATTGTTCATAACATATGTGTGTTTGTGTGTCTGTGTATACTCCTTTCTACTCCCATGCACTAATGACCAGAAAATTATTTCACCAATTTTTTTTGTCCATTACATTCAATTTAATTTTATCTTCAGTTCCAATTCTCTCCTTTTCTACTTTCCCACACACAGAGAAAACAAGAAACACAATACCTACATGAAATTATGCAAAACATATATCTGTAGTAGCCATGATCCCCCAAAAAGGAAAAAAAAGAAAAAGAAAGAGAAAAAACCTTGCCACTTTGACTAGAAGGTTTGGGTGTGTGAATTCTTTCCAGGCAGATGCTGCCCTCTACCCTAACAGTGTGGGGTTCCCAGCAACCCCAAACCACACTAGTAGAATTGTAAATTGATCCTACCAAAATGAAACACAATATGGAATTATATCTAGATTCACTAAATTATCAAAAGTAAACTTCAAAAGAAAGAACATCCATAGGTATAATCACATTTTAGCAGCACTTCTGTGGTATCAAAGAACTTAAAATAAAGTGGGCACCCATTAATTGGAAAAAGAGATGCAGCCATAGCATAATGAACAGAGAGCTGACCTTGGAGCCAGGAAGTCCTAGGTCTAATTCCTTACTCTTTACACATTCTATATGATTCAAGGTAACTCATTGAAACTTTCTAGGAAACTCTCTAAGAATATAAGACTATAAGTTGCAGACTAGGTCATTCAATATTATCAATCAATAAACATGTTTTAATAGCCTACTATGTCCAAAGCACTGTTCTAAATGCCACAGGGAGGTAAGAAAATGGAGGATTAGGATAGAACAAGGGCAACAGAGAATTGGGAGATTGAGAGTAGCCACAAGGAAAGGCCAGCAAATGAGATCATCGCTTCAGGTTAAAGTCAGAGATTTGGCCATTTGTGAAAGCCCAGGGCCTTTCCCTTCTGGAGTCCAGATCCCAACTCTGTCATTCCCCCCCTCAAACAAATGGGACACAAATTCTTTTGTGGTAATGGTGAAGGTCTTGGCTTCTGAAACTGCTTCCTGCTGGCAAGGGGCATAGATCTGTCCCTGCCTTGAGGGGGTCCCAAAGAAGAGGTTGACTGGAACCGAGCTCAGGTTGCATCCAGGGAGCCATGGGGGAACATTGGCTGGTACCTTCTGTTTGCTATCAATTGTAGGTGAATGGCCTGTAGTCTGGAAGACACAAATCTGACAGAAAAGACTGCAGGGCCTAGATATGACAAGATAAAACATCCTTAGCTCTATTTAGATTCAGATAATTCAGTTTTCCAAGCATGCAGTATCAAAGCCATCTCATAGCCAGACTCAGGAATAGCCAGGTGGATAGCATTCCTTTTCAAAGAATATAACAGAGAAGCTGAGCCAGGAGGATCCCGACTTAGAGTGAAGCTAAAATTGTCCTCTCAGCTTTTCCCAATGCTGACTTCCCACCAGTATCAAATTCTCTGAGTAGCTTGTGGTATTGTGGTATTTCCCTCAGATGGTGGATTACTGATTATTGATGGATTATTATGATCTACCAGACAACTCAAAATAAAATCCTAAGAACTTTTACCTCACACAGCAAGATTCACTAATTACAGGTCAGGAAAAAAATAAACTGTTCCCAGATTTACATCTCAGATTTGAATTTGTCTTGGTCTAAAAAAGCCAATCATTAGAGATTTCTATATACTTGAAAATTCTAAGCAAGCCAAAACCCAAACAAACTTTTTGGCTATTTTACACATTAAAACAATCACCAACAGTAGTCAAATTATTTTAGCGGTAACCAATTTATGAAAAGTTGTTTGACAAAATTGATACAACAAATTCACCAAACGAAACTTGAAACAAACCCATTACCAATCTGGTGACTTCAGTTTTGTTAAATGCATTTCCAAATCACTCCACACAAAGAATCAACATCTCATCATCAACAGTTAAAATCAGAACCTTGACTCGGATTCTTTAACTCTAGCCACTGCTCAGATTGTTATGATCTAGCCAATAGCTTACTAATATTCAGACTCCTTAAGAGTCTACCCAATATGACAGATGTTCTAATAAACCTTGTCTTTGGCTGAAAGAAGCCTGGGGTCGAATTCTTTCAGGGAAGACCTGAGTGTTCTCATTTTGGGGTTCTAGAACCCCTAAATCTCTAAACCTCATCATTTTGGTGGTCCATACAGGGAAACTACCTAACCCCAAATTCTTCCCAAGCCAAGACTGGAAGGTATGTAAGCCTCCCCCCACCCTTTTCTTGATTTGCCGTTGGGGTCACTCTCCAAGTGTCAAGGCTTGGAGGTGCTTTTTGGACAGACAGTTACAAGGCTTTCTCACACTTAACCTGACACTCCAAGGCTCCCAGTCCACTGGGTCAGTTCAAGGCCGTGGACCTGGGTACACCTTCGGCAGCATAGAGGACAAGAATGGACATCCTATCTGGAAGTGTATGTACTTTAGTACATAGATACAAAAGTACAGTACATTAGAGTACTGTATTTTTTCATGCTTTGCAATCCATGTGCATAATGGCATGTGAGGATTTACAGATAAAGCAAAAAGTAAGTGCTGGATTATGTCCCGATAGAGTTACAGTTATCTGGAAACAGTGATATTATGTGAACAACAGGCCAGACACCAAAGGTCCAGAGGGAAAAACTGATTGTTTTTTGGGTTGGAGGGTGCAGGAAATCAGGGTGAAATGACTTGTCCAGGGTTACACATTTAGTAAGTGTCTAAGACTGGATTTTAACTCAGGTCCTCCTGAGTCCAGGGGTGGTGCTCTATCTGCTGTGCAACGTAACTGGTCCTCCAAGAGGAATTATTGAGAGGGATAGAGGGAGAGAATCACAGAATCTTAGAGTCAGATGATATCTCAGATATCATCAAATCTAATCTATGCCTGAAAAGGAATATTCTCTATACCACACCCAATAAAAGGATAATGCACCTGAACACCTATAGTGAAGGATTATTCAATGTAGGCTGCCAGTTGTGAAGTGCTCCATTTGTTAGGAAATGTTTTCCTTGCTTCATGTCAAAATATGCCTCTGAACATTCCAGCCATTCATCCCTGCTCTGCCTACTAGTGCTCAGCAAAATGTGCCTAATCTCTCTTCCAGGAGATACATCTTCAAATACTTCACCCAGCCATGTTGAAATTTTCATTCACCTAAATAAACATACTCATTTTTTAAATTATCCCTTATTTTTTTTGTTAATTTGGTTAGGCAATGGGTTTAAGTGACTTGCCAAACTTCACACAGCTCGTAAGAAGTGTTATATGTCTGATTCTGGAGTTGAACTCAGGTCCTACTGAATCCAGGGCTGGTACTGTAACCACTAAACAACCTAACTGTCCCAAACAAGCACATCTAAATTCATTTTCATTTATTTATTTATTTTTAGTGAGGCAATTGGGGTTACATGACTTGCTTAGAGTCACACAGCTAGGAAGTATTATATGTCTGAAGTCAGATTTGAACTCAAGTCCTCCTGACTCCAGGGTCAGTGCTCTATCCATTGTGCCACCTAGCTGCCCCAATTTTCCCATATATGGAAACATCTTCAGTAAATCTCAGCTTTACATGTTCCAGGTATCAATGTCCTTACTAAAATATGACAACCAGGACTGAAGAAAATACTCAGGTGCACTCTGAAAGGGGCCAGCTAGGTGCTTCAATGGATAAAACACTCAGCTTGGAGTCAGGAAGATCTGAGTTCAAATCCAGCCTCATACATTTATGCACTATGTAGCACTGGGAAATTCACTTACGCTCTATTTGCCTTAGTTCCTCATCTATAACATGAGAACACACTGGAAAATAAATGGTAAACTACTTCGTCGCTTTGAAAAAAAAACAACAAAAAATGTATACAAAAACATTTGTTTTTCTGGAGAGCTGATCTTAAGCATTTACTAGCTTATTTCTGTTTTAGGGACTGCTTTATAAGCAAATGCCATTAATAGCAACGCTATATCTTCCAATCAACTCAGTGACTTTGCTATTGAAGTAATAAACTGTTCAAAAATTAGATAGCTAATTTTCCTCTTTTTTAGGAAAATTACTACAATTACTGTCTTGGATTTAGAGGGGTGTGTGTGTGTGTGACAGAGAGAGAGAGACAGAGAGACAGAGAGCATGTGCACACACCTCTAGATGGTGCCATGGATAGAGCACTGGATTTGGAATCAAGATGAGTCATCTTCATGAATTCAGATAGAGCTTCAGTCACTTACGAGATGTCTGATCCTGGGCAAGTCTCTTAAGCCTGTTTGCTTAACTTCTTCACCTGTGAAATGAGCTGGAGAAGGAAATGGGAAACCACTCCAGTATCTTTGCCAAGAAAACCCCAACATGGGGTCACAAAGAATCAGACACAATACCAACAACAAGACAATACACATGCATTATTCATTCCAAATAATAATCTTCTAAGGTAGGGGATACTATTAAGGCCCTTTAAATACAAGGAAACTGAGAAAGGGACTTGCCAAGGGGTATACAACATGAAAGTGTCTAAGACAATATAAATTCGAGTCTCTCCTGACTCCAAATCTATGGCACTTTCTACTACATACTGTTACTTTTGATAAAGTTTGGATCATACTTCTGTAGGCATAAGAAAAATAGCCTGTTAGGGGCGGAACCAAAATGGCAGAGTAAAAGCTGTGACTTGCTTGAGCTCTCCCCCAAACCCCTCTAAATACCTATAAAAATGTCTCTAAAGAGATTCTAAAGCAGCAGAACCCACAGAAAGACAGAGTGAAACAAATTTCCAGCCCAAGACATCCTGGAAGATGGATCAGACAGCTATATTATGTCACGCGGGGGGCAAGAACAGTTTGGCATGGGCACAGGCAAGGCAGGTTTCAGTGAACCTGGAGCAGGCCTCAGAGGACTGAATCAGGGGCACCTGTGGTGGTTTCCAGATGTCTCAACCCACAAATGTCACAGACAACTTAGAAGGCCATTAGGAAAATTCTGTGTTTGCAATGAGAGAGAGAAACATGGTCCCAATCTCATCTCCCAAGCATGTCCTTGGGACAGCAGCTACTTCTGGAACTTCCAACCCACAGACTGAGGGGAAATCAGGAATCAAGTGGCTGATCAGAGGGGGATTGCAGGGATCTCTCTGCTGGTGCAGGATTCTCTTGCTTTGCCCGTGCTTGGATCTGGGTCACAGTTCAGGGTGGCAGTCCTGGGGCAAGGAAGAGGGCTGGCATGGTCAAGCTTGTAGTGGTGGTAGAGAGGAAATACTCCTCACAGTTACAAGGCAGAAAAGAGTGCTTGTGTCCACTCATAGACCAGAGCACAGGCAAGGAAAGGAGTAAACATCTTGCCCCTTATAATACCACCTTTGAGGAACTGCAAATTTACAATCCGTAGAAGTATCTCTGAAAACAGCTGCACAAAACCCCGGAAGCTTGGGACAGCACATTCTCCACACTGAAAGCAGACCCCAATCAGGATAACACAAGATTTAGCAGCTTCTACATTAAGGGATCAGAGGGCATGGAATATAATATTCCAGAGGGCAAAGGAAATAAGATTACAACCAAGAATCCCCTATCCAGCAAAACTGAGTATAATCCTTTGGGGGAAAAATGGTCACTCAATGAAATAGGGGACTTTCAAGCATTCTGGATGAAAAGACCCGAGCTGAAAAGAAAATTTGACTTTCAAATACAAGACTCAAGTGAAACATAAAGAGATAAACAGGAAAGAGAAATCATAAGACACTTAAGGTTGTACTGTTTACATTCCTGCATGGAAAGATGATATTTGTAACCCATGAGATCTTTGTCAATATTAGGGTAGTTGGAGGGAAAAAAAGGATATGTATATATATATGAATGTGTAGATAGATTAGATAGATAGATAGATAGATAGATAGATAGATAGATAGATAGATAGATAGATAGATAGATAGATAGATAGATAGAGGGCACAGGGTGAGTTGAAGATGAAGGGGTGATATCTGAAGAGTAAAAGTAAGAGGTGAGAGAGGATTATACTGTGAAAAGGGGAATGGGAGAGGTACAATGGGGTAAATTATCATACATGAAACAGACAAGAAAAGGCTTTTCTAGTGGAGGGGAAATGGGGGAAGGTGAGAGGAAAGGAATGCATCTCATTCTCATAGGATTTGGCTTAAGAAGGGAATAACATACACACTCAATTGGGTTTGGAAATCTATCTTACCCTACAGGAAAATGTGGGGAGAAGGGGACAAGAGAGTAGAGAGATGATAGAGGAGAAAGCAGATTGGGGGTGGGGGTAATCAGAAGCAAACACTTCTGAGGAGGGACAAGGTCAAAAGAGAGAATAGAATAAATGAGTGGCAGGATAGGATGAAGGGAAATATACTTAGATTTCACAACATGACTACTATGGGAGTATTTTGGATGACTGCATATGTATAACCAGTATCAAGTTGCTTGCCTTTTCAATGAGGTTGGGTAGGGACGGAGAAGGGGAGAAAATTTGGAACCCAAAGTTTTAAAAACACATGTTAAAAAATTGTTTTCACATTCAAATGGGAAATAAGAAATACAGGAAATGGCATTTAGAAATCTATCCTACCATACAGGAAAATAGGAGGGGAAGGGGATAAGAAAAGGGTGGGGGAGAGATAGAAGGGAGGGCATACTAGGGGAAGGAGTATACAAAATGCATGCCATCTTGGGGTGGGGGAGTGATGAGATGGGGAGAAAATTTGGAACTCAAAATCTTGTGGAAGTGAATGTTGAAAACTAAAAATAAATAAATTTTAAAAAAAAAGGAAAATGCCCTGATTTGGGGTCTGGATCCCACAGTGAAGAGGTACAGATTAGATCTTTCCCTCTATGAAAAAAGATGATCCAGTTGAAGTCTTTGTCCCCTCACAGATTTCCTAAAGGCATTCTTGACCTCTTTGTTTCTCAGACTATAGACCAGAGGGTTCAACATGGGGATGACCATGGTGTAGAACACTGACACCCCTTTGTCTGAGTCCATGGAATGGCTTGAGCTGGGTTGGAAGTACATGAAGATGATTGTCCCATAAAATATGGAAACTGCTGTAAAATGGGAAGCACAGGTGGAGAAGGCTTTCTGGCGGCCTTCAGTAGAATGGATCTTCAGGATGGTGATGAAGATTAACAAATAAGAGGTAAAGATGACAAGAAATAGGAAAACATCAGTGAATGACCCTAAGATAAAGAATACTAACTCAGTGATATGAGTGTCAGAGCAAGAGGGAACTAAGAGAGGGGGATCATCACAGAAAAAGTGATGGACTGTGATGGACCTACAAAATGAAAGGCTAAACATGTTTCCTATGACTATGGAAGAGGCCAGAAAGCCACAGATGTAAGCACTACTGGCCTGATGTGCACATACAGTTGATGTCATGATTGTGGAATAATATAAGGGTTTACAAATAACACCATAGAGATCATAAGCCATGGGGGTAAAAAGGAAAATTTCTGTAGAAATAAAAGCTCCAAAGAAGAAAAACTGTATAGCACATCCATTATAGGATATAACCTTGTCTCCTGTGAGGAGCCCAGCATCACCTTGGGTGTAATAGCTGAGGAGTAGCCAAAATCCACCTGAGAGAGGTTACTGAGGAAGAAGTACATGGGGGTGTGGAGGCAGGATTCACTGGAGATCAGAGCTACTATACCCAGCTTCCCTACCAAGGTAATGAGATAGATGAAGGCGAATATTATGAAGAGAGGAACCTGAAGCTCTGGGGCATCTGTTAATCCTGTAAGGATGAACTCATTCACTTCAGATCTGTTCTCCATGGACGTCATTTGAGAGTGATGCCATTCACCTGCAACAGAAGAGAAACTATCAGAAAAATCTACTCTGCATGATGAATGACTCCAAGACATAAAACATGGTCAGAGACTTATCTTCTGTGAGGGCTAGAAATAAGCAATTAAGGGGAAAAGAACATCTAGGTAGTTATCACAGCTGTTACTCTAGATCCCCCAAATTCACTCATCCATATTCTCATAAAAAGAGAGAGTTATTCATGTATTAGTTGTTATTTTGTTTAATCGATTACAAATTTAACCATCCCCAGAGTTACATTTCCCACTTCAGGAAAGGGAAATACCTTTTTTCTCTGGCAAAAATCAGCAAGGGGGAGGGATTACTGTTGACCAGAGTTAGAGAACTAGATCTTTTCTTATGCATATGCTTCACTCTGATAAAGAAGAGAGAAAAAAAGAATAAAGTAGAAGAGTGAGGGACCAAATAAAATGAAAGCTAAAAAACTGCAAGAAGGGAGGAGAGGATCAAAGAAACTTGGCCAAGAGTGCATTAGGATCCTGCTTACTCCTATAATCATTGCAACTTTAAGGTTTATGCAATAGACTGAAGTCACTAGTTCCTAAGTAGGAACAGTTGTCACTGGATATAAGTTGCATAGTTGTGAGAATCATCTATGTAAAAGAACAGTGGTAGGACATTTAACTACAAATGGATTACTTCTAAATTTGTTTCCTTCCCACAACCTTTCCCTTTTTTAATTCTCCACCACTGCCACTCTGAAAACAGAAGGTGGCTACAAACAGGGATATTTGTCCTTTCATTCACTATGGTTTTTTTTTTGGTCCCATGTAAATCATCAATTTTGGGGTTAGTCTGTTTCAAGTGTGAGCTAAAATGTCACTCACAGGAAGCCATTCTTGATTCATTGATTCAATTTCAGTGCCTTTTATCTTTTGATTATTTGTCATTTATCCTGGCTATACCTTGTTTGTAAACTGATATTGGCATATTATTTGCATACACTTTATGGACTCCTTGACTGCAAGGACTGTGTTTTAGCTTTCTTTGTATTCTAAATGCTTAGCATGTTACTGGATACATAGTAAGTACTTAATAAATGTTTATTGACTCATTGATTGTCCACTGGTAACTTTCAATGCCGGACCTAAGCTATATTGGCCTTTAGGCATGAGACAACCATATAAGCCATTTCCAGACACCACTTTAATCCTTTTTAATTTTTTTTTCAATTTTTTTTCAATTTTTTAATTTCTTTTTTATTTTTTCTTTTATTTTTCTTTTATAAATTTAGTTATTTTTAGTTTTCAACATTTACTTCCACAAGGTTTTGAGGTCCAAATTTTCACCCCATCTTGCCCTCCCCCCACCCCAAGATGTCATGCATTCTGAATACCCCTTCCCCTAGTCTGCTTTCCCTTCTATCTCTCCCCCACTTCCCCTTCTATTTTCCTGTAGGGCAGGATAGATTTCTGTACCCCATTTCCTGTATTTCTTATTTCCCAGTTGCATGTGAAAACATTTTTTTTAACATGTGTTTTTAAAACTTTGGGTTCCAAATTTTCTCCCTTCCTCCCTCCCCACCAACCCTCACTGAAAAGGCAAGCAACTCAATATAGGATATACATGTGCAGCTATGCAAAACACTTCCATAGTAGACATGCTGTGAAAAACTAACTCTATTTTCCTTAATCCTATCCCACCCCCCACTGATTTATTCTATTCTTTCTTTTGACCCTGTCTCTCCTCAGAAGTATTTGCTTCTGATTACCTCCTTTCCCAATCTGCCTTCCTCTTTATCATCCCCCTACTCTCTTGTCCCCTTCCTCTCCTATTTTCCTGTAGGGTAAGACAGATTTCCATACCCAATTGAAAGTGTATGTTATTCCCTCCTTAAGTCAAATCCTATGAGAATAAGATTCACTCATTCCCTCTCACCTTCCCCCATTTCCCCTCCATGGTAAGAGCCTTTTCTTTTCTGTATTTTTTTGTGAAATAATTTACCCCATTCTACCTTTCCCTTTCTCCTTCCCCTAGTATATTCCTCTCTCACCCCTTAATTTTATTCTCCAGATATGACCCCTTCATCTTCAACTCACCCTGTGCCCTCTCTCTCTCTCTCTCTCTCTCTCTCTCTCTCTCTCTGCCTCTATCTATCCATCTCTCTATCTATCTATACATACATACATATATTTTCCCCTCCAACTTCCCTAATAATGACAAAGGTCTCATGAGTTACAAATATCATCTTTCCATGCAGGAATGTAAACAGTTCAACCTTAATAAGTCTCTTATGATTTCTCTTTCCTGTTTACCTCTTCATGTGCCACTTGAGTCTTGTATCGTCAATTCAAATTTTCTATTCAACTCTGGTCTTTTCATCAAGAATGCTTGAAAGTCCTTTATTTCATTGAATAACCATTTTTTCCCCTGCTGGATTACACTCAGTTTTGTTGGGTAGGTGAATCTTGGTTGTAATCCTATATACTTTGCCCTCTGGAATATTATATTCCATGTCCTGTGGTCCCTTAATGTAGAAGCTGCTAAATCTTGTGTTATCATGATTGTGTTTCCACAATACTTGAATTCTTTCTTTCTAGCTGCTTGTAATATTTTCTCCTTGACCTGGGAACTTTGGAATTTGGCTACACTATTCCTAAGAGTTTTCCTTTGGGGATCTCTTTCAGGAGGAGATCAGTGGATTCTTTCAATTTCTATTTTGCCCTCTAGTTCTAAAACATCAGGGCAGTTTTCCTTGATCATTTTTTGAAAAATGATGTCTAGGCTCTTTTTTTTGATCATGTCTTTCTGATAGTCCAATAATTTTTAAATTCTCTCTCTTGGGTCTATTTTAAAGGTCAGTTGTTTTTCCACTGAGATATTTCACATTATTTTCTAATTTTTCATTCTTTTGGATTTGTTTTACAATGTCTTGATTTCTCACAAAGTCACTAGCTTCCAATTGCTCTATTCTAATTTTTAAGGAAGTATTTTCTTCAGTAATCTTTGACCTTCCTTTTCCATTTGTCCAATTTTGCTCTTTAGGCCATTCTTCTTTTCATTTGCTTTTTGGACCTCTTTGCCATTTGGGTTAGGCTATTTTTTAAGGAGTTATTTTCTTCAGTATTTTTTTGGGTCTCCTTTAACAAGCTTTAACTTGCTTTTCATGATTTTCTTGTATCACTCTCATTTCTCTTCCCAGTTTTTCCTCTACTTCTCTTACTTGCTTCTCAAAATCCCTTTTGAGCTCTTCCAAGGCCTGGGAGTGATTGATATTTTTCTTGGAAGTTTTGGATGTAGGAGCTTTGACTTTGTTTTCTTCTTCTGGTTGTATGTTTTGATCTTCTTTGTCAGCAAAGTAAGATAATATAGTCTGACTCTTGTTGCATTGCTTACTCATGATCCCAACCAATTACTTAAGTTTTAAACTCTTTGTTAAGTTAAGAGTCTATTTCCAATGTGGAGAATGTACTGTCCCAAGCTTTGGGAGTTTGTTCAGTTGTTTTCAGAGATACTTCTAGGGACCTGTAAATTTTCAGTTCTTCCAAGGTGGTATGATAAGGGATGAGGTGTTTGTTCTCCACCTCCACAACAAGCCCCACCATGCCAGTGCTCCTCCTCACCCAGGAGTGCCCCTCAGAACTGTGACCCAGATCCAAGTACGGGCAAAGCAAGAGATTCCTGCCTCAGCACTGGCAAAGAGATCCTTGCAATTCCCCTCTGATCAGCCACTCGATTCCCCCTCAGTCTGTGGGCTGGAAGCTTAAGAGGCATCTGCTACCCTGGAGGTGGCTGAGACCTAGCTTCTTCTCTCACCACAGTCACAGACTTTTCCCACTGATCTAAGTTGTCTTTGGTGTTCCTGGGTTGCGAAGTCTGGAAACCTCCACAACTGCCCACAATTCAGTCTTCTGAGGCCTGCTCCCATGCCGCACTGCGCTCCTCTCCCAGTCCGGCATGATATGCCTTTCTGATCAGCCATCCAGGTTGTCTTGGTCTGGAAATACATTTTGCTCTGTTTTTTCTGGGTTCTACTGCTTTAGAATTTGTTTAGAGCCATTTTTATAGGTATTTGGAGGGGTTTGAGGAAGAACTCAAGCAAGTCACTGCTTTCCCTCTGTCATCTTGCCTCTGACCCCTGACAGACTGGGAATTTTCCAGAAAAGTTCAGCCAGGATAGAGAAAGACTTTGAAATCTTGTCATATTGGAATCTGTGAAAGGAACAGAAGGTGTTTGGTGTAGAGAAGATAAAAGGTGGGTGTCAGGGCAGGGGTTGAGATTAGAGTTATTTCCAAATACCTACAGGACTGACATATGGAGGAACAATTTGGTTTGTTTTATTTGTTCCCACGGGTTAGAAGTTAAGAAGAAACAAACTTACATTTGATGTAAGACAAATATTCCAAAAATGTTACTATTCAGAAGTAGAAGCAGCTGTCTTAACATGTATCAGATTTCCCCTCATTCAAAGTCTTGAGGGAAAGGCTAATTGACCTGTTCTTCAATACATCACACATACATACATATGGATACATATAATAGAGGGCTGGAGACAGAGACAGAAAAGGTTTATTTCTTATTTTAAGGGAAATTTTGATTCCTAGCTCTTCTTACTCTCACTGTGACCATGGACATGTCCCCTCGCCTCAGAGTCTCACTTCACACAAAAGTCAAAAGAGGATAAAAGTAATGACACCTATATCATAGGGCTAGTCTGACTATAGGAGAGAAATCTGTAAAATGCTTGGAAAACTTTAAAGCCCCTGTCTGCTCTATCTCCCCCACAATGCAAAAATCAACTTTTATTTGTTTTTTATTTATTTTATGTTTTCTTACATGTGTATATTTATTTTCACCCAATAAAATTTGGTTCCTCATGGAGAGTCACTGCATTCTTTCTGTCTTGTCATACCTAGAAGCTGCACTAGGCCTTAATAAAAATAATAACCTAGTAAATTGTTGAGGAATTGCATGGATTTATCAGTTCCCTTAAAAAATACAGACTGTCATCCTTATCAAATTCCAAGATGGAAAACATCCAGGAGGGAAAACTATCACATTGGATCACCTATTTTAGTTTCAAAAATATCTCAGCAGGTCAGAATTTCCAACTCAATCTAACAAGTTGAAATTTTTAAAAGAAACATGAAAAATTTTACACTTGTGTTACATGCTGTCCAATGTATTCCCTCCCAGAAATTGAATCTCATGTTTAACCCACACAACTAGTGCCAGGACATGTGTGCTAATGTATGTGTTTGTGCATGTGTGTATGCACCTTTGCATTCTTTTAATAGTTAATTTGGATGTTTATAATAGTCAAAGTAACATATTTTCTCAAAGTTATTGTTAGAACAATACTGCTATTACTGCATACAATGTTCTCCTGGTTCTGCTCATTTCCCTCTTCATTATTTTGTGTAAGTCTTTTCATGTTTTTCTAAGATCATTGAGCTCATCATTTCTTGTAGCACACTAGTATTCCATCATATACCACAACTTGTTCACGCAAGGTTTTATCCAGATCTTTCTGACCCCAGGTCCATCCCTTTTCCCCATTCTTCCTGCTGCTCTCTACATGAGCCCCTTACCCCTACATTACACTTCCCAGAACCTCCCTGGTATGTATACACAGGTGGATGATACAGCAAAGGGGAGAGTTGGCCAGCCACCTTCTCATGAGTATCTTGGGTGTGAAGTCCCAACCTTAGCATGTACTCAATGCTTTACAAGAAACTCTTCTCTAGTCCCTGCTGCTGGCTATTCCAAAAGGCCTTAAATCAGGAGAGGTCATCCATGGTCATTGCTGCTTCAAGGATGGAGGCAGAGTTAGTGACCTTCCTTCCTGCTCAGTCTCAGGATGAACAATGGAAAGCAGATGAATGAGGGAGTGACTCCAGGGACTGCTGTCTCCTGGTTGGTCCCATGTCAATGAGCCCTAGGAGTGAAATACTTGGAAGTCAATGGCTAAAGTCCTAAGTAGAGCTGGATCCTTATACAAGCCTTGGAGCACAGCAGCTCCTAAGAGACTATGTTCCCTTGGAGACAACTGTCTGCTCTACAGTTACCATATACAAAACATGCCATTAAACTCTTCTCTGAGCATGGGGACCAAACTGGAGTCCTCCAGGAGACCATTTTCTTGACTGTTTTCCTTTGTTATGCTACCTTATAGTTCGGAGGAATAGAAGGAGCACTTAACATAACAGTCAAGGCCTAGTTTCTAGTCATGGCATTTCCTCATTGTGAGGCCTCAGGAAAGACACTGACCTTGTCCAAGTTTTAGTCTATTCACCTGTAAGGTAAGGATAAAGATCCCAGCTCTGTCTACCTTGAAGCACTGTGGTGAGGATCAGTGTATCTTTAGACATGAAAGATGTAGTCTGGTGTATGGAAAAGATTACTGGACTTCAGAGAGAAGATATGGGTTTGGAATCCTCGCTCTGCCATATTTTAGTAGGTACCAAATGCATATTTACAAAATCGAATTTAATAAAACAACCAATAACATGGATAAAGGTGTCAGGCTTATCACATTTTCAGATGACTCGTCAAAGTTAATTAGCTAAGATTAGAGTACAGTATTTTTTCATGCTTTTCAATCCACATTCATAATGGCATATGAGGATTTAGACAAAGCAGAGGGTACATGTTTGATATGTCCCAATAGAGTTACAGTTATCTGGAAGCAGTGATATATGATCACCAGGTCAGGCACCAAAGATCCAGAGGGGATTATTTTTTGGAGGGGGCTAGAGAGGGTGGAAGAAATCAAAGTTAAGTGATTTGTCCAAAGTCACACGACTAGTATATATCTGAGGCTGGATTTTAGGTCAGGTCCTCCTGAGTCCAAGGATGATGCTCTATCCACTGGGCCACTTAACTGGTCCTCCAGGGGGAAGTCTTGAGAGGGATAGAGTGAGGGAATCATAGAATCTTAGAGTCAGAGAGGTCATCAAATCTAATCCATGCCTGAAAAGAATTTTCTCTATAACATGCCCAATAAATGGATAAACCCACCCGAAAAACTACAGTGAAGAAGTTTTCAAGGTAGGCTGCCAATTGTGAGGTGCTCCATTCATTAGGAAAACTTTTCCTTGCTTCAAGTCAGAATGTGACTCTGAATATTCCAGCCATTCCTCCCTGTTCTGCCTGCTAGGGCCCAGCAGAATGTGCCTAATCTCTCTTCCAGGAGGCACATCTTCAAATACATTGAAATTTTTATTTACTAATATAAACGTACTCATTACTTAATGATTGATTATATGGAATCATTTGCAGTAAATCTCACCTGTGCATGCTCCTGGTATCAATATCCTTTCTATGATGTGACAACCAGGATTGAAGAAAACATAGGTGCTGCAGTGGATTAAGCACTGGTCCTAGAGTCAGGAAGTTCTGAGTTTTAATGTAACCTCAGACATTTACTAGCCTTGTTACCCTGGGCAATTCACTTAGCTTATATTTGCCTTAGCTTCTCATCTGTGAAATGGGAACATACTGGAGAAGGAAAAGATAAAATTCTTCAGCATTTTGGCCAAGTAATCTCAAGAACAATGTCCATGGGATCACACAGAGTTGGATTACCTGAATGACTAAACAAAAAAAAAAAAAAAAAACCTCTGAAAAGAGCAGAGGATAGCAGTACCATCACCTCCCTCTTTTGGGGAAAAAAGACTCGTCAATATGGACATATGCATTAGCATTTTTGCTTCTAAGTATACCACTGGATGGTATTGTACTGGCAGTCCACTAAGACCCACTGTAATTTTACAGATGAACCATGCCTTCTTTACAGTGACCTAGTGACCATTGATTTGAAACCCTTCCTCCCCTTGCCCCAATTCAATTCACAAATGCAGAATGAGTGGTGTCAAAGGATAGGAAGAAACACCAAAGACCTACTACACAGTGGGCCTCAATTACTTCCACTGTGAAATCTGTGCTTGCTTTACACTTGAAGTCCAACTGCACCCACCTGAAAGTCCTTCTCTCCCAGCCAAGGCTTCCAGGCTCACATGGACCATGTGTAATCCTGGATAACAACATAAAAAATGATTGCTACCCCTGTCTTTGTTGGCTTATTTCCCCTGAATGGAGTTATTCCTGAAAAATCAACTTTCACTCTCAGAGTATAGCTCATTCCTAAGTTTCTTCCAATGAGGGCAAGATGGGTCTCCAACACTTATAAAATTCAAATAATTGAATAATGCAAATACTAAATTTTAACCAGTCTTTATTTCACTCCACAGACAAATCAAAAGATATAAAAGCAAAAAAAAAAAAAACCTCACAGGAACCCCATATTCAGACACAGAAACATAAAACACCAAAGGAATCAATTAGCTAGAATGAAATTGATATTGACGTTGGCATTAGAATGTTTCACTGACATTACAATGAAATATGTCTCTCCCACAGGATCAAACTCTTTCCAGGACCTCAGGACCATCCAGTGGTTTATATTCCTTCCTAAAGGTACCCATACTGCAGTGGTATTCTGGAACCAGCTCTAAGTGACTCACAGAGAGATAATTACATTTTGAGTCTGAACACCTGGATTGTAAAAATCAGTACAGACTAGAAATCAGGAATTAATTTATTATTCACTGATGAACTAGATTTCAGAAAATGTTTGATAAAATAATGGCAGATTACATTTCAAATTGTTTCATATATAATTTTTTTTCAGAAATTGTTCTTCAGTGTTTATCAAATCATCTCTGCTTTATGGGTTGCTGTATGAGGAATTCCATTAACATTAAAACTGTATGTTCCAAGCAATTCAGTGCTTTTTCTCTTTTTTCTTTTTTTAAATTTCTTTCTTTCTTTCTTTCTTGCTTGCTTGTTTTCATTCTTTCTTGACTTTTTTCTTGTGGTAATAAACTGTTAAAAATTTGTAGCTGATATTCCTCTTGAAAATTCACTACAATTGCTGTCTTGCATTTAGATAAGTGTAGTAGTGCATCTAGGGAGCATCCAGGTAGTGCAGGGAATAGAGCACTGGGCTTGGCGTCAAGAGGAGTCATCTTCATGAGTTTAAATTGAACCTCAGTCACTTACTAGCTGTGTGTCCCTGGACAAGACTCTTAACCCTCTTTGCCTCAATTTCCTTATCCTTGAAATGAGCTGGAGAAAGAAATGTGGAAACATTCCCATATCTTTACCAAGAAAACCCCAAAGTGAGGTCACAGAGTCAGACACAACTGAACAACAAGAAGAAGACAGTACACACATATTATTCATTCCACATAACAATCTTCTAAGATAGGGAATACTCTCAAGGCCCTTTAAACATGAGGAAACTGACATTGGGGCTTGCATCAGACTATACAACGTGAAAGTATCTGAGATAATACAAACTCTGTTCCCCCCTAAATCTAAATGTATGACACTTTCTACTAACAAATCTTGCCTTTAAAAAAAGTTTGGATTCCACTTCTCTGTGAGTAAGAAAAGTAGCCTGATTTGGGAGGTGGATCCCAAAGTGTGGAAGGTACAGATTGGATTTCCTCTCTAAGAAAAAAGATGATCCAATTTAAGTTGTTGTCCTCCCACAGTTTTCCTAAAAGCATTCTTGACATCTTTGTTCCTAAGACTATAGACCAGAGGGTTCAACATGGGGATGACCATGGTGTAAAACACTGACACTATTTTGTCTGCATCCATGGAATGGCTTGAGCTGGGTTGGAAGTACATGAAGATGATTGTCCCATAAAATATGGAAACTGCTGTAAAATGGGAAGCACAGGTGGAAAAGGCTTTCTGGCGGCCTTCAGCAGAATGGATCTTCAAGATAGTGATGAAGATGAACGAATAAGAAGTAAAGATGACAAGAAATGGGAAAAAAGCTTCGAGTGACACTAAGATAAAGAATTCTAACTCAGTGATGTGAATATCAGAGCAAGAGAGAACTAGGAGAGGGGGAATATCACAGAAAAAGTGATGAACTATGTTGGACTTACAAAAGGAAAGGCTAAACGTGTTTCCTATGACTATGGAGGAGGACAGAAAGCCGCATATGTAAGCACCACTGGCCAGATATGTACAAACAGTTGATGTCATGGTGGTGGTGTAATGTAGAGGTTTGCAGATAGCTGCATGGCGATCATAGGCCATAGAGGCTAAGAGAAAACTTTCAGTAACAGCAAAGGCCCCAAAAAAAAACAACTGTGTAGCACATCCATTATAGGAGATAACCTTGTCCCCTATAAGGAGTCCAGCCATCACCTTGGGAGTAATAGCTGAGGAGTAGCCAAAATCCACCAGAGAGAGGTTACTGAGGAAAAAGTACATGGGAGTGTGGAGGCAGGAATCCAAGGAGATCAGAACTATTATCCCCAGATTCCCTACCAGGGTGATGAGGTAGATGAGAGTGAATATTATGAAGAGAGGAACCTGAAGCTCTTGGGCATCTGTTAATCCTGTAAGGATGAACTCATTCACTTCAGATCTGTTCTCCATGGATATCATTTGAGAGTGATGTCATACACCTGCAATGAAAGAGGAATCATCAGAAAAATCCACTCTGCGTAATGAATGACTCCAAGACGTAAAACATGATCAGAGACACATCTTATGTGAGAGCTAGAAATAAGCAATTAAGGGAAAAAAAAACAATGAGATAATTGTCATAAGTTATTCTAGGTCATCAAAATTCACTCATCCATTTTCTGAGAGAGAGAGAAAGAGAGAGAGAGGGAGAGAGAGGGAGAGAGAGAGAGAGAGAGAGAGTCAACTCATGTATAACATCTCACTTTGTTTAACCTACTATAAATTTAGCAATACCCAAAGTGGCATTTCCCACTTCAGGAAAGGGAAGTGCCTTATCCTCTCGCGAAAATCAGCATAAGAGGGGGATTACTGTTGGTCAGGGTTGTTGATGAATGTGCTTCACTCTTAAAAAGAAGAGAGAAAAGAGAAAGAAAGGAGTAGAGGGAGAAATCAAACAAGAGAAAAGTTGAAAAACTGTGACAAGAGAGGAGAGGATCAAAGAAAGTTGGCCAACAGTTCTCTGGGATCCTGCTTAGTCCTGAAATCATTGTGGCTTTAAGAGTGAAGCAATAAACTAAAGTCACCAGTTTCTGAGCAGGAACAGCTGCCAATGGACACCAGTTGCTTAGATGTGGGAATCATCTGTGCAAAAGATCACTGGTCATCACTTCACAATAAATGTATGAATTCTAAATTTGATTTTATCCCACAGCCTGTCTCTTTTTCAATTCTCCACCACTGCCACTGTGGAAATGGAAGGTGATCACAAACAGGGATATTTGGCCTTTCATTCACTGTATGGTTTTTTGAAATGACTAATTTTTGGTTAGTATGTTTCAAGATTAAGCTAAAATCTCATTCACAGGAAGCCTTTCTTGATCCATTGATCTCAATATTGGTGCTTTTCCTCTTTTCATTTTCTGTAACACATCCTGTCTGTCCTGGCTATATATCCTATTTGTAAACTGATATTTGCACATTATTTGCATGGTGTTTATGCAATCCTTGATGTCAGTGACTGTATATTAGCTTTTTTTTCATTTTCAGTGCTTAACACGGTGCTGGACACATAGTAGACCCTTAATAAACATCTATTGACTCACCTATTGGCCAATGTTAATCTTCAATGTCTGAACTAAGCTAAGTTGGTCTTTAGGCATCAAAGAACTATGTAGGCTATGCCCAGGAGCCACTTTAAGCCTTTACAGTTTGGGAGGACCTGCCACAATTGTGCATCACTCAGTCTTAGAGTACTTTGTTTCATCTCTCCCACCATGAGTTACTACAAGTATTCATAGAAGTTATAAATAGGCTGCCACATATCATCTACAGCAATCTGTATATATGCATACATATATTATATTTGTATATATGCATATATGTATATATTTACATTATTATATATGTATGTATGTACACAAACTCACATTTGACCAGGTATCACCTCTACAAACACCTGCCATAAAGCATGAAAAAGTGGAAGAGGGGAAGAGCTAGATAAACAGGAAGCATGAAAGGTAAGAGATACATACTTCTAGTAACACATTGGGGGCCCCAAGGAATTATGCCTCACATCCATGATGAACTAGAATCTCTAATGCATGAAAACAAATCTGGCTGCTAATTCAGACAAGGGATAGGACTCATAACTGGAATTTGGTTCCAGAAAGGTTTTCCTCTTATTTTAATGATACAGGATAAGTTACAGCATGCCATTATAAAATTTTTAAACTGAGAAAATATACTGATATAACCAAATCCATGACCCACAGTGGGAAAACTCGGTGGAAAGCTTTTATACTGTAATCAGTATATTCCTGATGGGAGAGTTCAATTATCTGGGTATCTGTCAGAATGTTCTCTCTTACTCTGCCTCTCTGTCTCTCAATGGCTTTTTCTGTCTGTCTGTCTGTCTGTCTCTTAGTATCTCTGCATCTCTGTATATTTGTCTTTGTCTCTCCCTGTCTCTGTTTCCTTTCTTCCTTTGTCTGCCTGCTTCTCCATGTGTCTCTTTCTATTGTCATCTCTCTCTCTCTGTCTCTCTGTCTTTGTCTCTCTCTTTCTCTCTGTCTCTGTTTCTGTCTCTCTCTCTTTCTCTCTCTCTCTCTGTCTTTCTCCATTCCCTCAAAAAATAGTCATTAATTTCTTGATGAAAATGATGTTTTAATACATCAAAATCATCAGATGAGGGAAAAATATGAGAAAATTCCATCCTGCATTTGATTCTTATAAAGCATGAAAAATTTTTAAGTTGGACCAAAAAAAACCTGGGAATGTTACAAAAGTAGGGGAAAAGTAATTAAATCATCCTAAAGTTTAAGATAGACAAAGAAAAGAAAACTAGCAACTGTCAGAAATATACATTATGCTTGGAAGAATCAATACCAGGCATTTCAGAGGAAGAATAAAGCAGGATCCTATTGATCAATTCTACAGGGAGTTCAAACTAGAAGGGATAGAAAGATCTCAAGAGTGAAATTTTCAAGATACAAGAAGACAAATTAACAGTTAGGCAGACTTACATATGAAAAATAAATTTGCAGAAATGAAAAAAAATGTGGAGGTAACTAAGGATGAATGCAAAAGCAGATCCTATTTTATAATTATAGAGTCAGAGAAGTGCCAGGACTTAGTTTGAACCGAGGGAAGTCCAGACTAATTACTTTTGTAGGTAAAGACTACAAAAATAGGAGTATTTTTATTGTAAACCTGGGCTTTTCATTAAACAAATGATAATCAAATCAGGAACTAGACTGATTTTCAAGACTGCTGAGACAAGTACAATGAATGCCAAGCAGACAGAGCTGCTCAGTTTGTATTTTGTTTCTATTTTCTCTGACAAAGAGAATGATCTTTGAATTGAGAAAAACAGAAAAACTAAGAGTTGATAACAAGAAAAAATGAGAACTAAAACCTATAGTGATGGAAATAAGGGAAGACACATTTATATATCATCTATTATATGCCAGATACTGTGTTACAATTTATAAATATTGTATTATTTGATTCTCACAACAAACCTGTGAAGAAGGTTCTGTTATTATCTCCATTTTAAAGTTGAGGAAACTGATGTAAACAGGGGCTGAGTAATTTGCCCAAGGCCATTCCTTAAGTGTCTGTGACTTCATTTGAACTCAGGACTTCCTGACACCAGTCCCAATGTTTTATCCACTCTACCAGAGTTGCTTCTTTAAAATTTGTAGAGTATTTAAATACATTGAATGATTTGGTCCCCACAACAACTTTGTGACTTACATGGAAAACAAGAGAAATAATCTATCTTGAACAATATCCAGACATACAGAGGTTCCTCTCTATTCTACAGTTCACACACACACACACACACACACACACACACACACGTTAGAGGAGTGGAGAAAGAGACAGAAAAGGTTTATTTCTCATCTTATTAAAACATTTATTAGTATCTCTTGTTACTGTCATTGTGACCATGGACAAGTCATCTTACCTCAGAGGTTAACTTCACTCATAAGTCAAAAAAGGATAAAAGTGATGAAACCTACGTCATAGGGTATTCCGAGCACAGAAGGAGATGATTCTGTAAAATGCTCTGAAAATCTTAAAGCCCTATAAAAGTGTTATCCACAGGTTTTTAATTAATACTATTGGTACTATTTGTGTTATCTTTCTCAAATCCCTAAAGATCTTTCACTCTAAAGTTATCATGGACCTCAGTTTTCTCATTGATAAAGAAAAGGTGTTAGATTAGATGATCTCTGAGATGCTTTCAATCTCTGAATCAATGATCCTATGATATATTTAACCTGAATTAATTTTAAAGATATCCATTAGTCTTCATAACACCACTGCGAAAGAACTTTTATTCTAATGTGGTTAATGTGAGACTGACAGGTAAGGAGAGTAAATAAATACAACTTTATTCCATAGACTTTTAGAGGAGTAGAAAAAAAATCTATTTTTACACCTAACTACAATTAAAGATTTTCCTTTAATGTGACAGGAAAAATATAAAACAGAATACACACAACCCACTTGGGGTCTAGATTTACAGTAATGTTTATCTCATACATGGTATGTGTGACATTTTTTAATCCTACTCAGAAACTCCCAGGTGTTGGTGAATAGCATTCTCTTGGAAAGATAATTGATTAGAAGTCTGAAGACTTGGGCCCTAATGTTGCTTGTATATTCACTAATTTCTTCTGTGATTTCATAGAAGTTAATCAATGCTGCTGTCCCTCTGCTGATTTGGTAAATAAGAAAATTTCTTTGGGTATGGAGGTCACACAGTGATTGTCAATTATCCTCAGGTTACCTGTCTGTAAAAGGGGGAAGGACATAACAATAATGGTATTTATTTCAAAGAGTTGTTGGGAGATTCTAATGACAAAATCAATATAAAGTTCTTTACAAAAGTTGTGTAATGTGAGCTTTTACCATTCAGGGCAAGGACTCTATCCTACCTAAGTTTTCTTATCAAACTCCCCCTTAAATTTTAATGAAGTGCCTTCTACACGGTATACTCTTAATCAACATTATTTAAGTGTTTGGACTACACAATCAAATGTCCCTCAAATGACTCCTTCAGTTGCGGAAGGATGATGAACTTAAAATGTTGCAAGTAGTGGATGATAACTGGTGTTTATAGAACCCTTGGATATTTGAGCACAATCTCCATCCACAATCTCATTAAAGCCCTAAGACAACCCTATGAAATAAGTGCCACAAGTGTAGTTTTGCACAGTTTATGGATAAAGTAATACAGGTCAAGTGACTTACCCATGGAGAAAGTGAGTCACTGTGTGAGATACAGAAGGTTTTTATGCAGGTCTTCCTACCACCATGTCCAGAAATGCTTTCACTATAGCATTTTGGTGTCTATACTGCCCTGAAGTCTTAGGATTGGATATCCTAGAAGCTAAGCTGGCTTGATATGGAGAAAGGTGTCCAAGACTCCAAAAAGGAAGTTAGTCAAGAACTTTATATTGAAGGTTTAGCCTTGAAGTCCCAAGCCTGGGAAACATATAATTGTATTGGAGAAACTCTTCACTAGTCACTCAGGCAAAGAGTTCAAAGTTCCTAGTGGCAGAGAGGTCACTCCTGGCCATCGCTGTGGCATGGATGGTGGTAGAGTTAGTGGTGCCCACTCCTACCTTCCATTCAGCTCAGCCTCAGGAAACCCAAAAGAAACTACATGAGTAAGTGAATAAATCAGGGAAAGTGACCCACCAGCTCATTCCCAAGCACTGAGCCCTATAGTGGAATGTTTCCGTGTCAGTAGCTGAAGTCAGGGATGAGGCAGGGACTTTATGAGGACCTGGGACTCTGCCACTCTTGGGAGATGGTGCCACCTTGGAGATACCTGGCAGCACTGCTGCCAATTCATGAACAAAACAAACCATTAAATTCTGCTCTGACCACAGGGGAAAATATTTTCTCCTGGGTTCTTTGTCATTCTTAGCTTGTTGTTAGCAAAGTGAGGTAGAAAGGGACCTGGATAAGGCCATTGACAATAGCTGGCTTCGAGTCCTGCTTCTACCATCCCTTAACTAGGTGACATTGGTCAAGTCACTGAACATCTTCAAGCCTCAATTTATTCTTCTTTGAAGTTGGTATAATAATCTCAAACCTGAATATGATCAATAGGTTTTGCTGAAGGTCAAATGTGACAGTGAACATGAAAGAGATGTTGGTTATTGAAAAGATATCCACAAAATAAAGTAGTGAAAAAAAACACTGAACTTGGTGTTAGAAGATCTGGGATGTATTTGGAGGTCACTGTGAAACATTAGGCAAGTCGCTGATCCCAGATTAACATTAATTTCCTCATTTGTAACATGCAAATAAGCATATTTACATGATTGAATTCTCATGACCATTGTCAGTTAGTAATTTATAAATTACAAATGATGGTCTTATGCTGAATATTATTGCTATTCTTTTTTAACAACATACTCAGAGCTCCCAATTTACCTATTATTCCAAATTCTATCTCATCCTAGATTCTAATTCAGTGGTAACTAGGGGAATGCTGTGGTAATAATTTCTCAAGTTTTTAAGTAGAGCCTTTGACAGGCTCCCTCCTGCTATTCTTGAGGACAAGATGAGAAACAGACATTGAAGAGCTCAGAGTGGCAGATTCAGAATTTTTTGAAAACTTACATTCAAGAAAGATGCAATGATGGATCATCATCAACTTGGAAGGTGGTCTCTCCTAAGCCCCTGCCTGCCGAATCTCCCCCACAATGCAAAATCAACTTTTATTTGCCATCTACATATTTTATGTGCTCTTACATGTATATATTTTTCACCCAATAAAATTGGGCTCCTCATAACAGACCCCACATTCTTTTTATCTTGGTACATCCAGAACCTATGCTAGACCTTAATTAATATAGTGCCTAGCAAATTATTGTGGAATTTAATTGATTTATTAGTTCCCTGGACAAACACATATTGGCATCCTTATCATATTCCCAGATGGAAAAAATCCAGGAGGGACAGCTATCACACTGGGTGATCTATTCAAGATTCAAAAATATCTCAGCAGGCCAGAATTTCCAGTTAAATCTAACAAGTTGAAATTTTGAAAGGAAACATGAAAAATTTTACACTTATTTTACTTGTTGTTCAATGTGTTCCCTCCCAGAAACTGAATCTCATGTTTAACCCACACAACCAGGCCTCTCGGAGGTCATCAAATCTAATCCCCGTGCCTGAAAAGAATATTCTCTACAGCACACTCAATAAATGGAAAACTCACCTGAAGACCTAAAGTGATGGATTATTCAAGGTAGGTTGCCAGTTGTGAAGTGCTCCATTCATTAGGAAAACTTTTTCTTCCTTCAAGTCAAAATATGCCTCTGAACATTCTAGGCATTCCTCCCTGTTGTGCCTGCTAGGGACCAGCAGAATGTGCCTAATCTCTCTTCCAGGAGATACATCTTGAAATAATTCACCCATCCACATTGAAATTTTCATTCACTAAGATAAATATAATCATTCCTTAATTGTTTCTTATATCATGTCCAGTAAATCTCACCTTTGCATGCTCCTGGTGTCAATGTCCTTTCTATGATATGAGAACAAGGAGTGAAGAAAATATTAGTTGTCCTCTGAAAGAGGACAGCTATGTGCTACAGTGAATTAAGCACTGGGCCTGGAGTCAAGAAGATCTGAGTTCCAATCCAGCCTCAGACATTTACTAGCCTTCTAACCCTGGACAATTCACTTAGCCTCTCATCTGAGCCTTAGCTTCTCATCTGTTAAATGGGAACACACTGGAGAAGGAAATGGTAAACCACGTCAGCATCTTTCCCAAGAAAATCTCAAGAACAATGTCTGTGGGGTCACAAAGAGTTTGACACACTGAATGACTGAACAATGAAATACTCTGATAAGAACAGGGGATAGCAGTACCATCACTTCCCTCATTTGGCACAAATGGTTTGTCAATGTGGTCATATGTGATACTAACATTTTTGCTTCTACGTGTATTACTGACTGATATTATAGTGGTAGCCTACTAATACCTATAGTACTTTTACAGATGAAACATGCCTTCCTTATAATGACCTAGTAGCACTTGATTTGAGCCCCACCTCCCCAATTTAATTCACAAATGGAGAATGGGTAGTGTCAAAATGTTGGAAGAAACACTAAAGACAAATGGTTTGTCAATGTGGTCATATATGATATTAGAATTTTTGCTTCTACATGTATTACTGACTGGTATTATATTGGTATCCCACTAATACCCACAGTACTTTTACAGATGAAACATGCCTTCCTTATCATGATGTAGTGGCAATTGATTTGAACCCCACCTCCCCAATTTCATTCACAAATGGAGAATGGGTAGTGTCAAAGTTTTGAAAGAAACATTAAAGACCTAGTACAGTCGGACCTCAGTTACTTCCTCTGTGAAATCTGTGCTTGCTTTCCACTTGAAGTCCAGCTGTAACCCCTTTCAAAGTCCCTCACTCCCCACTGAGATTTCTGAGCTCACATGGACCATGTGTAGTCTTGGATAATGATGTACAGAAATGATTGCTCTCTCTATTGTTAGCTTATTACCCCTGAATAGTGTTCCTGAAAAATCAATTTACATGCTGAGAGTTTAGACTGTACCTAAGTTTCTTCCAATGTGGTCAAGATGGGTCTCCAGATCTCATAAAATAATTCAAGTTATTAAATCCTGGCCAGCCTTTATTTCATCCCACAGAAAAATCAAAAGATGTTAAAAAAAATAAAGCAACCTCATGGAAACCCATATTCAGACAGAGTAACATAGAAAGCATCAAAAGAACCAGTTAGCTAGAATGGAAAGGATATTACACTGATATTGCAGTGAAATATGTCTCTCCCACAGGATCATAGTTCTTTCCAGACCCTTAGAACCATCCTGTGGTGTATATTCCTTCCTAAACATGCTCATACTGCAGTGGTGTTCTGGAGCCAGCTCCAAGTGACTCACAAAGACGTAATTGCATTTTGAGCTTGAGCACCTGGACTGTAGAAATCAGCAGATGCTACAAATCAGGACTTAATTTATTGTTTTATTGATGATCTAGATTTTAAAAAGTGCTGGAGAAAACAGATTAAATTTCAGTGTGTCACATATACATTTTTTTTTCTGGAGAGCTGGTTTTTAAGCATTTACCAACTTATCTCTGCTTTAGGGGCTGCTGTATAAGCAGTGCCATTAACATCAAAGCTATATCTTACAATCAACTCAGTTATTTTGGTCTTGAAGTGATAAACTGTTCAAAAATCACGTAGTTAATCTTCCTCTTTCTAGGAAAATCACTACAATTATTGTCTTACACTTAGAGGTATGTATGTGTGTGAGGGGATTAAGATGGGACAGCGGATAGAACACTGGGCTTGGAGTCAAGAGGAGTCATCTTTGTGAGTTCAGAGGGAGCCTCAGTAACTTACAACCAGCTAGCCTGGGCAAGTCTCAGTCTCTGTCTCTGTCTCTGTCTCTGTCACTGTTTCTCTCTCTCTCTCTCTCTCTCTCTCTCTCTCTCTCT
>NW_020954440.1:555187-572979 GCF_900497805.2 Vombatus ursinus
ATGGCCTGTAGTCTGGAAGACACAAATCTGACAGAAAAGACTGCAGGGTCCAAATGACAGGATAACACATCCTTAGCTCTGTTTGGATTCAGATAATTCAGTTTTCCAACCATGCAGTGTCAAATCCACCTCAAAGTCAGATTCAGGAATAGCCAGTTGGGTAACATTCCCTTTCAAAGGAACATAATGGGGAAACTGAGCCAGGAGGATCTCATCTTAGACTGAGGTTAAAATTGTCCTCTCAGCTTTTCCTGATGTTGACTTACCGCCAGTACCACCTTCTCTGAGTAGCTTGTGGCTTTTCTCTCAGATGGATTATTGATTATCGATGGATTACCATCTATCAGACAGCTCAAAATAAAATTCTATGAGCTTTTACCTCAAACAGAGTTTTATTAATCACAGCTTACGAAAACCTTTTCCAGAATATACATCTCAAACTTAAATTTTTCCTGGTGTAAAACGTCAATCATTAGAGATTTCTATACACATGCAAATTCTCAGCGAGCCATGCATAACCCAAACAATTTTTTTGGCTAGCTTACACATTAAAACAATAACCAAAAATAGCTAATTTTTTTTAGTGGTAACCAAATTATGAAAAGTTGCTTGACATAACTGATGCAGAAAGTTCACCAATTTGAAACTTGAAACGAACCCATTACCAATCAGGTGACTTCAGTTTTGTTAAATGCACTTCCAAATTACTTTATACAGAGAATCAACATCTCATCATTAACAGTTAAAACTACAAATTTAAACGAGCATGCTTACCCAAGTTTGTCGGCTAGCTTCTTTACCTTGAGCAGGATGTGCTGAATCTGGATGAGGCTTCCAGGTAAAAGTTGCCCAGGGCCCAAGGCCATTGCTAGTAGGGCCCATGCTGTAGCTGCTGCCCCTCCCGCCTCCTTCCTTTCCCAGGTGGGGGAGGGCAAAATCAAAGGGGAGGGGTAAAGGGTGAAACTCTCTTCTCCTATAAGAGGAGTTAACAGATACCCTCTTGACTCAAGGGAAGGGAGTGATCAGGTTGTACAGGTATTTCAAAACTCCCTAATGATCAATCACAAAACCTCCAGAATCTGCCAAGATTTTTTTAGCTGTTCTAACATTCCCTGTAACCTCCATGAAGGAGGATTCAGAGGTGCAAAGGGAAGGGAGTAAATAAGCCTCAAGGAACCAAAAAGCAACTGCAGTTTTCCCCAGTTCCCTAGCACCAAAGGAATCGAGCATACACTTCCAGATAGGGAAGTCCGTCCTTCTCCTCCATGCTGTGGAAGGTGTACCAAGGTCCATGGCCTTGAACTGACCCAGTGGACTGAGAACCTGAGAGCATCAAGCGAGTGCTAAACAACCTCATAACTGTCTGCCAGAAAAGCACCTCCAAACCTTGGTGCTTGGAGAATGACCCCAACTGCAGAGCAAGCAAGGATGGGAGAGGAGGCTTACACACCTTCCAGTCCTGGCTGGTGAAGAACGTGGAGTTAGGCAGTATCCCCGTACTGGAAACCAAAATGATGAGGTTGATAGGTTCAGGGGTGCCGGTACCCCAAAATCACAACACACAGGTCCTGCCCAAAAGAATCTGACCCAAGTCTTCTTTCAGCCAAAGGTTTATTAGAACACCTGTCATATTGGGCATGCTCTTGAGGACTCTGAACATTAGTAAGCTATGGGCTAGATTTTAAGAATCCGAGTAGTGCCTAAATTATTAGAATCTAAGCCCCTAGAAGTGCTATTGCTGGGTCAAACAGTATGCACATTTTCATAGCCCTTTGGGCATAGGACCAAATTGTTCTCCAAAATGGTTGTACCATTTCACAACTCCAGCTACAATGAATTAGTGTTCCAATTTTCCCACATCTTCTCTAACATGAAGCCAATAAAAAGTCTCGTCACTAGGCCAGGATGCACCAACAGTCAGAGCAGCTCCTTTATAGAGATGGTTATATAATGTACCAGAAACAATTCAGTGCAGCAAATAAACTAAGTTTCTGATTGTTCACACAGAGAGGAAGGGTGGAATTTGCTTGGCTTTTCTCAGAGAGTATATTTCCATAACCCAGGGCAACAGGGAAAACACAGAGCTGATTCATATCCCCTGACAAGTCTTACGCTGGACAAACATCCTATGTCCAGGTTGACTCATCTCTGCCAATGGTCAGCAAAAACTCAAAGATTTGATTCTTTATGGGTGACTAAAGCCATGGAAGTAAAATTACAAATGTTACCAATGAGTCCTATGCAATTCAATCTATGTTTTATCCACAAATATTGATACCAATGATTAGATACAATTGTCAATCAATAAATAATCAACAACACAAAATAAAATGTCCCATCAATTTTCAATTTCACCTTACCTTCTGAATAGAGCTGTTACTGGAAAATCAACTCACACGCTGATGGCAAACCACATTTCTAAGTTTCTCCCAGTGTGGTCAAGATGCACCTGCAGCTCCTAGTAAGGAATTCAAGTTACCAAATGTTGGACCACCTTTATTTCACCCCACAGGAAGATCAAAAGACAAGAAAAAAAACAACAACAGTGGACCCCCCTTTCAGGCACAGAAACAGATAAAGCACAAAAAGATCCTCATAGTGAGAAAGGAATTGATATTAAGGTTTACATCAAAATACTGCACTGACATTATAGTGAAATTCTCTCTCTCAAGATCAATTAAAATTGTTTCCAGACACTTAGAACCACCTTGTGATATGTATTCCTTCAATACAGGCAGTCACACTGAAGGGTTGTGCAGAGACCAGCTCAAACAGGCCCACAGAGACGCAATTGAATTTTGAATATGAACATTTAGATTGTAGAAATCAGTAAATGCTACAAATCTAGACTGAATTTATTGTTTTGTTGATAATCTAGACTTCACAAAATGATAGAGAAAATAATAATGTGGATTAAATTTTAAGTATGTAATGGATACATTTTTTCCCCAGAGAGTTGGTTCTGAAGCATTTCCCAGCACACCTCTAGTCAGGGGCTACGCACTAAGCAATGCCATTAACACCAAAGCTACACTTTTAAAGCAACTCAGTGACTTTACCCATGTTATTTCTGGTTTGATTCAATTCAATTTTATCAATGTGCATTTGGTACCTACTAAAAAGCGGCAGAGCAAGGACTCCAAACCTACATCTTCTCACTGTACTATACTGTTCAGAAATTATGGAGCTGTTCTTCATCTCTCTAAAAAGATAATGCCTAGAATAGCTATAGCAGCATCTTTTTGTGTGTGTCTGTGTGTCTTTGTTTCTGTGTGTACATATAAATCATTTATTTCTTACGACAATCTTATAGTATAGGATGAACTATTAAGACCCTTCATATACAAAGAAATTGAGGTTGAGACTTTACAGTGACTTACCTAAGGTTACAAAACATGAAAATGATCAAGACAGAATTTAAATTCAGCTCTCTCTTAATTCCAATCTATGACACTTTCTATTACATTATGTTGCCTCTGGAAAAGTTTATTTTACACTTCTGTGTATGTAAGAAGAATATCCTGACTGGAAGACTGAATCCCAGAGTGGGTAAAGAGCAGATTGAATTTTCTCTCTAGGAAAAGGGATGAGAGGTTGTCTTCCTCTCACAGCCTTCATCAAAGCATTCTTGACCTCTTTGTTCCTCAGACCATAGACCAGAGGGTTCAACATGGGGATGACTATGGTATAGAACACTGACACAATTGTGTCTGAGTCTATCAAATGGCTTGAACTAGGTTGGAAGTACATGAGGATGATTGTCCTAAAAAATATAGACACTGCTGTGAGATGGGAAGCACAGGTGGAGGAGGATTTCTGGCAGCCTTCAGTAGAATGGATCTTCAGGATGGTGATGAAGATTAGCAAGTAAGAGGTAAAGATGACAAGAAAGGTGAAAAAGCAAATGATCCTATGATCAAGACTAGCGACTCAGTGATGTGAATATCAGAGCAAAAGAGAACTAGGAGAGGGGTAATATCACAGAAAAAGTGATGGATTATATTAGACTTGCAGAAGGAAAGGCTAAAAGTGTTTCCTATGACTATGGAGGAGGTCAGGAAGTCACAGATGTAAGCAATACTGGCCAGATATGTATATATTGTTGAAGTCATGGTAGTGGTATAATGTAAGGGCTTACATGCAGCTGCATGATGAGCATAGGCCATGGAGGCTAAGAGGAAACTTTCTGTAGTAACCAAGACTCCAAAGAAGAACAATTAGGTTGCACATCCACTATAGGAGATGACTTTGTCCCCTGTGAGGAGCCCAGCCATCACCTTAAGGGTAACAGCTGAGGAGTAGCCAAAATTCACCAGAGAGAGGTTACTGAGGGCAAAGTACATGGGGGTGTGGAGGCAGGAATCCCAGGAGATCAGAGCTACTATCCCCAGGTTCCCTACCAGAATGGTAAGGTAGATGAAGGTGAACATTATGAAAAGAGGAACTGGAAGCTCTGGAACATCTGTTAATCCTATGAGAATAACTCACTCACATCGGATCTGTTCTCCATGGATGTCATTTGAGAGTGTTGTCATTCACCTGCCACCAAAGAGGAACCATTAGAAAAATCCGTTATGTATGATGAATGAGTCCAATACTCAAAACATCATTAGAGACATATATTATGTGAAGGGCAGAAATGAGGAATTAAGGGACCAAGAGCATCCAAGTATTTGTCATGCAATATCTCTATGTCCCCAAAATTTATTGATCCAGTTTCTCACAACGATAGAGAGTTCCTCATCTATTGCTTCTAGCCTTTTTTCCATTTTACACACTTTTCCGTATTACACACTTAATTTCCAAAGTGGTATCTCCAACTTTAAGAATGGTAAATGTCTTATTCCCTGGTAAAAATCAGGATAAGAAGGGGGTGAATACGTCCAACTTGGATGAAGAAGAGAGAACAGTGAAATAAAGGAGAAGAGGGAGAAACCAAATAAGAGATAAGTTAAAAGACTGACAAATGGAGGAGATAAAAAAAATTGGCTGATTTTTCACTGGAATCCTGCTTGGTCGGTAAATCAATGTGGCTGTAAGGTCTATACAATGGATCGAAGTCACCAGTTCCTGAAGAGGAACAGTGGATACCAGTTGCCTAGTAGTGGGAGTCTGTCAAAAAGGCCACTGGTGGGTCACATAGCATATATGTATGACTTCTGAATCTGTTCCCCTTAAACTGTCTGTCCCTTTCTCAGTTCTCTACCCCTGCCACTGTGGAAGCAGGCGGTGGCCACAAACAGTGGCATTTCATCTTTTTATTTGCTAAAGTTTTCTGGGTCCCAGAAGTCACCAATCTCTGATTTGGCCTCCTTCAAGTTTGAGCTAAAATCCTACCCACAGGATGTCTTTCCTGATCCACTTCAATTCCAGTTCCTTTCTCCTTTTGATTTCCTCCATTTATCCTTGATACAGTTTGTTTGTACATGGTTACTTGAATGTTTTCTAGCGATAGTAAGCACCTTGAGGGCAGAGACTCTATTTTACCTTTCTTTGTATTCTCAGTGCTTAACATGGTGCTGGAAATGTAGTAGTTAATAAATATTTATTGACTCCTCGATTGACCAGTTGTAACCCTCTCTGTCTAAGCTAAGCCAAAATGGCCTTTGGGTATCAGATAAATACATAGTCCCTCCCCAGACTCCACCATAAGCCTTTACATCTTGGAAGCACCTTCCACAGTTATGTTTCAATATCTTAGTCTTAGAATACTTAGTTTCATCTCTACAACCATTAGACATTGGAAGAAAGTTTTCATTGAAGTTAAAAGTGGGCTGCCACATTTTATCTATAATGAGTTGTATCTTGAAAAAAAAATAACAGGAAACAGAATCAAAAAATCTTAAGTCAGTATATTTCCTCAAAGATCACCTACCTCAGCTCATATCTGACCAGGAGTTATCTCCAACAGAGCCTGCCAAAAGTCATTCTTAAAACAATATTGTTACTACTGTATACAATTTTCTCCTGGTTGTATTTATTTCACTCTTCATTATTTTGTGTAAGTCTTTTCATGCTTTTCTAAGATCATTGAACTCATCATTTCTTATAGCACCATAGCTTTCCACCACAATCATATACCACAACTTGTTCAGGCAAGGTTTTTATCCAGATCTTTCTGACCACAGGTCCATCCCTTTTCCCACTCTGCCCTGCTGCTCTCTAAATGATCCCCTTGGCCTTACATTACACTTCCCAGAACCTACTGGCATAGGTGGATGGTACAGCAAAGGGAAGAGTTGGCCAAGCACCTTCACATGAGTATCTTGGGTGTTAAGTCCCAACTTTAGCATGTACTCAATGCTTCAAAAGAAACTCTTCCCTAGTCCTTGCTGCTAGCTATTCCAAAGGCCTTAAATCAGGAGAGGTCATACATGGCCATTGCTGCTGCCAGCATGGAGATAGAGTTAGATACCTTCCTTCCTCCTCAGTCTCAGGATGAACAATGGAAAGCAGATGAATGAGGGAGCGACTCCAGGGACTGCTGTCTCCAGATTGGTCCCATGACAATGAGCTCTAGTAGTGAAATACTTGGAAGTCAATAGCTGAAGTCTGAAGTTAAGCAGGATCTTTACACAAACCTTGGAGCACAGTAACTCTTAAGAGACTATGTTCCCTTGGACATAACTGGCTGCCCTAGAGTTGTCATATAGAAAACATGCCATTAAACTCTGCTCTGAGCATGGGGAACAAACTGGAGTCCTCCAAGAGGTTATTTTCTTGACTGTGTTCCTTTGTTAAGCTACTTCATTGTTAGGAGGAATAGAAACAGCCTTCGATGGGGCAGTCAAGGCCTAGTTTCTAGTCATGGCTTTTCCTCATTGTGAGGCCTCAGGAAAGACACTGATCTTTTCCAAGTTTTAATCTATTCATCTGTAAGATAAGCATAAAAATCCCAGCTCTGTCTCTCTTGAAGCCATGTTGTGAGGATCAGTGTATCCTTAGACATGAAAGGTGTAGTGTGATGTAGGAAAAAGTATTGGACTTCAAAGAGAAGACACAGGTTTGGAACCCTTGCTCTGCCACTTTTTAGTAAGTACCAAATGCACGTTGATCAAATTGAATTGAATCAAACCATCAATAACATGGCTAAAGGTTTCAGGTTTATCATATTTTCAGATGACTCATGTCAAAGAAAGTTAGCTAAGATTAGAGTGCAGCATTTTTTCATGTGTTCCCATATACCTTCATGATGGTGTGTTAGGATTTAAACAGATATAGCAGGAGGTACATTTTTGATATGTCCCAATAAGGTTACAAGTATCTGGAAACAGTGATATCATGTGAACACCAGGCCAGGCACCAAAGATCCAGAGGGAATTATTTTTTGGTGGGGAATAGGGTAGAAGCAATCAGGGTTAAGTGACGTGTCCAGGGTCACACAGCTAGTAAGGGTCTGATACTGGATTTTCACTCAGGTCCCCCTAAGTCCAAGGATGGTGCTCTATCCACTGTACCACCTAACTACCCTACAGGAGGAATTCTTTTGAGGGAGAGAATCAGAGAATCTTAGAATCAGAGGGCTCTCACATATCATTAAATCTAATCCATGTCTGAAAATGAATATTTTCTATAGAACACCCAATAAATGGATAACCCTAGAGTGTAGGAAGACCTACAGCGAAAGATTATTCAAGGTAGGCTGCCAATTATGAAGTGTTCCATTTGTTAGAAAAACTTTTCCTTGCTTAAAGTCAAAATATACCTCTGAACATTCCAGCCATTCCCCCCTGTTCTGCCTGCTACAGCCCAGCAGAATGTGACTAATATCTCTTCTATGAGACATATCTTCAAATACTTCACCCAGCCACACTGAAATTTTCATTCACTAAGATAAATATACTCACTCCTTAATTATTCCTTATAACGAATAATCTCCAGAAAATCTCACTTTTGCATGATCCTGGTGTCAATGTATTTTCTATGATGTGACAACCACAACTGAAGGAAATATTTAGGTATTCTCTGAAAGGAGACAGCTAGGTGCTGCAGTGGATTGAGCACTGGGCCTGCAGTCAAGAAGATCTGAGTTCCAATCCAATCGGAAAGTATCTAAGACAATATAAATTCAGTTCTCTCCTCACTCCAAATCTATGAAACTATCTACTAACAAATATTGCCTTTTTAAAAGTTTAGATTCCCCTTCTCTGTGCATAAGAAAAGTAACCTGACTTGGGGTCTGGATCCCAGAGTGAGGAAGGTACAAATTGGATTTTCTTTCTACGAAAAAAAAAGATGATTCAGTTGAAGTCATTGTCCCCTCACAGCTTTCCTTAAAGCATTCTTGACATCTTTGTTCCTAAGATTATAGACCAGAGGGTTCAACATGGGGATGACCATGGGTAGAACACTGACACCATTTTGTCTATGTCCATGGAATGGCTTGAGCTGGGTTGGAAGTACATGAAGATGATTGTCCCATAAAATATGGACACTGCTGTGAGATGAATAGCAGAAGTAGAGAAGGCTTTCTGGTGGCCTTTAACAGAATGAATCTTCAGGATGGTGATGAAGATTAAAAAGTAAGAAGTAAAGATGACAAGAAATGGAAAAAAGGCATTGAGTGACCCTAATATAAAGAATTCTGACTCAGTGATATGAATATCAGAGCAAGAGAGAACGAGGAGAGGGGAAATATCATAGAAAAAGTGATGGACTATGTTGGACCTACAAAATGAAAAGCTAAACATGTTTCCTATGGAGGAGGTCAGAAAGCCACAGATGCAAGCACCACTGACCAGATAGGCACATATTGTTGAAGTTATGGTAGTGCTATAATGTAGGGGCTCGCACACAGCTGCATGATGTTCATAAGCCATGGAGGCTAAGGGGAAATTTTCTATAGTAGCAAGGGCTACAAAGAAGAACAACTGTGTAGCACATCCATTGTAGGAGATGACCTTGTTGCCTATGAGGAGCCCAGTCATCACATTGGGGGTAATAGCTGAGGAGTAGCCAAAATCCACCAGAGAGAGATTACTGAGGAAAATATGCATGGGAGTATGGACGCAGGAATCCCAGGAGATCAGAGCTATTATTCCCAGGTTCCATCCCAGGGTAGTGAGGTAGATGAGGGTGAACATTAGAGAGGAACCCGAAGCTCTGGATCATCTGTTAGTCCTATGAGGATGAACTCATTCACTTCAGATCTGTTCTCCATGGATGTCAATTGACAGTGATGCCTTACACCTACAACAAAAAAGTAACTATCAGAAAAATCCACTTTGCATGATGAATGACTCCAAGTCATAAAACATAGTCAGAGACTTATCTTATGTGAGGGCTAGAAATAAACAATTAAGGAAACAAAGACATCTACGTACTTGTCATAGCTGTTATTCTAGGTTCGCAGAATCCTCTCATCCACTTTCTAATAGAGAGAGAGAGTCACTCATGTATTACTTCTCACTTTTTAAAATCTACTCTGAATTTCTCAATCTCCAGCATGACATTTCCAACTTCAGGAAAGGGAAGTGACTTATTCTTTGTCAAAAATAAGCATAAGAGGGGGGATTAATGTTGGTCAGGGTTGGAGAACTATATCTTTTCTTACTAAAGTGCTTCACTATGATAAATAAGAGAGAAAAGAGAAAGAAAAGACTTGAAGGAAATATCAAATAAGAGAAAAGTTGAAAAAACTGCCAGAAGGTAGGAGAGGATCAGAGAAAGTTAGTCAAGAGTTCACAGCAATCCCACTTAGTCCTTGAATCATTGTGGCTTTAAGGTTGGAGCAATGAATTTAAGTCACCTGTTTCTGAATAGGAATAGCTGTCAATGAACACCAGTTGCTTAGTTTTGGGAATCATCTGTGTGGAAGATCACTGGTGGATCATTTAACAATAAATGTATGATTTCTAAATTTGATTCCATCCCACAGCCTGTCTCTTTTTCTATTCTCCACCATTGCCATTTTGGAAATAGAAGGTGGCCAGAGACAGGGATGTTTGGCCTTTCATTCAATGTATGGTTTTTTGAAATCATTAATTTTGGGGTTATTTTTTTTTCAAGTTTGTGATAAAATCTCACCTACAAGAAGCCTTTCTTGATCCATTGATCTCAATATTGGTGCCTTCCCTCTTTTCATTTTCTGTAACATATCCTGACTATCCTGGCTATATATGGTATTTGTAAACTGATATTTACACATTATTTGCATGGTCTTTATGCAGTCTTTGATGGCAGTGACTATATTTTACCTTTCTTTGCATTTTCAGTGCTTAACACAGTACTGGACACGTAGTAGACCCTTATAATATCTATTTAGTCACAGCTTGGCCAGTGGTAACCTTCAACGTCTGAACTAAGCTAAGTTGGCCTTTAGGCATCAGAGAACTTCGTAGGCAATTCCCAGGCACCACTTTAAGCCTTTACAATTTGGGAGTACCTGCCACAGTTGTGCATCACTCAGTCTTAGACTACTTCGTTTCATCTCTCCCGCCATGAGTTACTACAGGTTTTTATAGAAGTTATGAATAGGCTGCCACATGTTATGTCTAACAATTTGTATATATGCATGTGTAAATACTATATATATGAATATATATATATTAACTAAATACATATATATACACATACCTATGTATGTATATACACCTATATAGGTACATACATACATACATATATATGCATATATGTGTTACATATACATATATGTGTATATATATACACAAACATGTATATATACATATATACATATATATATGATTTCAAGCCTATATGTTTCCTCTCAGAGATCATCTACTTCAACTCATATGTGACCAGGAGCCACCTCTATCAAAACCTGCCAAAAAGCATGAAACAGTAGAAAAAGAGAAGAGCTGGTTAAAGAGGAAGAAAGATAAGTGATGTAGCTCTAGTAGAACATTGGGATTCCCAAGGAATTATTCCTCACAGGTAAGATGAATTAGAATCTCTAATACATGAAAACAAATCTGGTTGCCAAGGTATCATTTAGACTTGAAGGATAGGACTCACAATTGGAATTTGGTTCTGGAAAGATTTTCCCCTTATTTGAATGAAATAAGATAGGTTACAACAGGCCATAATAATATTTTTAAAGTTAGAAAATATACTGATATAAAGAAATCCAGGAACCACAGTTGGAAAATTTGGTGGAAAGCATTTATATTGTTTTCAGTATATTACTGATGGGAGTCTACAGTCATCTGGGCATCTGTCAGAATGTTCTCTCTTATTCTTTCTCTTTGTCTCTCAATGTCTTTTTCTGTCTTGGTCTCTCAGTATCTCTGCATCTCTACATATTTCTCTCTCTGTCTCTCTCTGTCTCTGTCTCTCTCTTTCTCTCCCTCTTTCTATCTGCCCCTCTACTCAAAGAAGAGCTATTAATTTCTTGATGAAAATAATTTTTAATACATCAAAAGTGCAAAATGAAGGAATAAATATGAGAAAATTCCATCCTCATTTGATTCTTATAAAGCATGAGGAATTATTAGGTAAAATCAAAAAAAAACTGGGAATATTACAAGAGTAAGGGAAAAGTAATTAAATTATCCTAAAGTTTAAGATAGACAAAGAAAGGAAAACTAGCAGTTGTCACAAATGCACGTTTTGCTTGGAGAGAATAAATTCCAGGCATTTCAGAGGAAGAATAAAGCAGCATCTTTTTGATTAATTCTATAGGAATTTCAAACTTGAAGGGATAGAAAGATCTCAAGAGTGAAATTTTGAAGATGCAAGAAAACAAATTTACAATTATGCAGACTTACATATGAAAAATAAATTTGCAGAAATGAAAAAAACATTGAGGTAACCAAGGATGAATGCAATAGGAGATCCTATCTTATAGTTACAGAGTCAGAGAAGTTCCAGGACTTAGTTTGAACTGAGAGAAGCCTAGATTAGCTACTTTTGTAGGTAAAGACTATAAAAATATGAGTAGTTTTATTGAAAAACCAGGCTTTTGGGGAAACAAAGAATAATCAAATCAGGAACCGGACTGATTCTCAAGACTGATGAGACAAGTACAATGAATACCAAGCAAAGGCAGAGCTGCTCAGTTTGTATTTTGTTTCTATTTTCTCTGACAAAGAGAATGATCTTTGGATTGAGAAAGACAGAAAAACTAAGAGTTGATAACAGAGATGCTGAGAACTAGAACCTATAGTAATGGAAATAAGGGAAGAAGCATTTATATATCATCTATTAAGTGCCAGACACTGTGCTACAATTCAAAAATATTATCTTATTTTACTCTCACAATAACCCTGTGAAGAAGGTGCTGTTATTATCTTCATTTTAAAGCTGAGGAAACTGAGGGGCTGACTGATTTGTCCAAGGCAATTCCTTAAGTGTCTGTGACTTCATTTGAACTCAGCACTTCCTGACTCCAATTCCAATGTTTTATTCCCTCTACCAGAGTTGCTTCTTTAAAATTTGTAGTGTATTTAAATATATTGAATCATTTGGTCCTCACAACAACTTTGTGACTTACATGGCAAACAAGAAAATTAATCTGGTCTTACACTGAATGGAGGGGCACAATGTCCAGACATCCGGAGTGTTCTCTCTAGTCTACATTTGGAGCAACATGTTCAGTCATGGGTTCCACACTTTAAGAAGGACATTGATAGGATAGAGACTTTTCCAGAGGAGTTCAACCAGCATGGAGAAGGACTTTGAAATCTTGTGATATTGGGATTGATGGAAGGAACTGAGGACATTTGGGATAAAAAAGATAAAAGATGGGTATTAGAGCAGGGGTTGGGATTAGGAATCTTCAGGTGTCTGTAGGACTGACATATGGTGGAAGAATGTGGTTGATTTTAGTTGTACCAAAGGGAATACCTAGGAAAAGAGGATAGAAGTTAAGAAGAAATGCACTTAGGTTTGATTTAAGGAAAAGATTCTAAAAATGTTGCTATGCAAAAGTAGGAGGGGCTGCCTTAACAGGTACTGAATTTCCCCTCACTTCAAGTCTTGAGGGAATGGCTAGTTGACTTCTTGTTCAACATATTGCAGACACAGACACACTGACACACACATATATACATGTATATGTATATGTGTGTGTGTATATATATATATATATATATGCGTGTGTGTGTATATGTATATGTGTGTGTGTGTGTGTGTGTGTGTGTGTGTGTGTACAAGAAATGAGGTCTGTTCTTAAGGAATCAGGAAGAGCATGTTTGAGGCAGAACAGATCATAGAGAACAGAGATTCATTCTGGGCAAATACTCCATTTATAGTTCTCTTTCTTGGGTCGTTTTTGCATTTATCTAGAGTTAACTCTGTGAAATCTTCCAATGTAATTTAAATAGAACTCATGTTTAAGTTGTCCCCAAATTTTAGTAATACGTCCCCTGACTCCAATGTAAGCACTCAATGTATCCATAATATATGGTGGAGAATAGCCTTTTTCTCTCCCCAAAATGTATAAGATGTAATGAGTGCATTCAACCACACGTAGAAAACACAAAACAATATTTCCAATAGCTCACAAATAAAACAATTCTCCTCCTTTTTTCTTTTTTTAAAATTTATTTATTTTTTGTTTTCAACATTTACTTCCATAAGATTTTGAGTTCCAAATTTTCACCCCATCTCACCCCTCCCCCCACTCCAAGATGGCATGCATTCTAAATACCCCTTCCCCTAGTCTGCCTTCCTTTCTATCTCTCCCCTCCTCTTATCCCCTTCCCCTTCAATTTGCCTGAAGGGCAGGATGGATTTCTGTATCCCATTTCCTATATTTCTTATTTCCCAATTGTGTGTGAAAACACTTTTTTTAAGCATGTGTTTTTAAAATTTTGGGTTCCAAATTTTCTCCCTTCCTCCCTCCCCACCCACCCTCATTGATAAGGCAAGCAACTAAATATAGGTTATATATGTGCAGTTATGCAAAACACTTCCATAGTAGACATGCTGTGAAAAACTAACTCTATTTCCCTTGATCCTATCCCATCCACCCATTTATTCTATTCTTTCTTTTGACCCTGTCCCTCCTCAGAAGTATTTGCTTCTGATTACTCCCTTTCCCACATTCCCCTACTCTCTTGTCCCCTTCTCCCCCTATTTTCCTATAGGGTAAGACAGATTTCCACACCCAAATGAGTGTGTATGTTATTCCCTCCTTAAGTCAAATCCTATGAGAATAAGATTCACTCATTCCCTCTCACCTTCCCCCATTTCCCCTCCACTGTAAGAGCTTTTTCTTTAGTTTTTTTTTGTGGGATAATTTACCCTGTTCTACCTCTCCCTTTCTCCTTCTCCTAGTAGTTTACTCTCTCACCCCTTAATTTTATTCTCCAGATATGAACCCTTCATTTTCAGCTTACTCTGTGCCCTCTATCTATCTATATCTGTACATACATGCATATAATTTTTAGCCCTCCAACTACCCTAATACTAACAAAGGTCTTGTGAGTTACAAATATCATCTTTCCATGCAGGAATGTAAATAGTTCAACCTTAATAAGTCTCTTATGATTTTCTCTTTCCTGTTTGTGTCGTCATGTTCCACTGAGTCTTGTATTTGAAAATCAAATTCTCTATTCAACTCTGGTCTTTTCATTAAGGATGCTCGAAAGTCCTCTATTTCTCTGAATGACCATTTTCCTCCCTGCAGGATTATACTCAGTTTTGCTGGGTAGGTGATTCTTGGTTGTAATCCTATCTCCTTTGACCTCCTAGAATATTATATTCCATGCCCTGAGGTCCCTTAATATAGAAGCAGCTAAATCTTGTGTTATCGTGATTGTGTTTCCACAATACTTGAATTGTTTCTTTCTGGCTGCTTGTAATATTTTCTCCTTGATCTGGGAACTCTGGAATTTGGCTACAATATTCCTAGGAGTTTTCCTTTGGGGATCTCTTTCAGGAGGAGATCAGTGGATTCTTTCAATTTCTATTTTGCCCTCTGGTTCTAAAATATCAGGACAGTTTTCCTGGATAATTTCTTGAAACATGATGTCTAGGCTCTTTTTTTGATCATGGCATTCAGATAGTCCAATGATTTTTCAGTTCTCTCTCCTGGATCTATTTTCCAGGTCAGTTGTTTTTCCAATGAGATATTTCACATTGTTTTCTAATTTTTCATTCTTTTGGATTTGTTTTACAGTGTCTTGATTTCTCATAAAGTCACTAGCTTCCAATTGCTCTATTCTAATTTTTAAGGAAGTGTTTTCTTCAGTAATCTTTTGGACTTCCTTTTCCATTTGGCCAATTTTGCTTTTTAGGGCATTCTTCTCCTCATTGCCTTTTTGGACCTCTTTTGTCATTTGGGTTAGGCTATTTTTTAAGGTGTCATTTTCTTCAGTATTTTTTTGGGGTCTCCTTTAGCAAGCTGTTGACTTGTTTTTCATGATTTTCTTGCATCACTCTCAGTTTTTCCTCTACTTCTCTTACTTGCTTCTCAAAATCCCTTTTGAGCTCTTCCAAGGCCTGGGACTGATTCATATTTTTCTTGGAGGCTTTGAATGTAGGAGCTTTGGCTTCATTGTCTTTTTCTGGTTGTATGTTTTGATCTTCTTTGTGAGCAAAGTAAGATAATATAGTCTGACTCTTGTTGCACTGCTTACTCATGATCCCGGCCAATTACTTGAGTTTTAAACTCTCTGTTAAGGTAAAAGTCTGCTTCCAATGTGAAGAGTGTACTGTTCCAAGCTTCAGGGGTTTGTACAGCTGTTTTCAGAGGTACTTCTAGGGACCTGTAAATTTTTAGTTCTTCCAAGGTGCTATGATAAGGGGTTAGGTGTTTCCTCTCCACCACCACAACAAGCTCCACCACACCAGCATTCCTCCTCACCCCAGGACCACCCCTCAGAACTGTGACCAGATCCAAACACAGGCAAAGCAAGAGATTTCTGCCTCAGCTCTGGCAAAGAGATCCCTGCAATTCCCCTCTGATCAGCCATTTCATTCCCCCTCAGTCTGTGGGCCTGAATCTCAGAAAAAAGCCACGGCCCCATGCTGCACTCGAGATTTGCAGCTGAGACCTAGCTCCTCTCTCACCGCAGTCACAGACTTTTCCCACTGAGCTTCCAAGTTGTCTTTGGCGTTCCTGGGTTGAAAAGTCTGGAAACTGCCACAGCTGCTCATGTTTCAGTCCTCTGAGGCCTGCTCCAGGGTGGCTGCAGCCTGCTTGCCCACGCTGAGCTGCACTCCTCTCTCAGTCCAGCATGATATACCTTTCTGATCAACCATCCAGGCTGTCTTGGGCTGAAAATTTTTTTCACTCTGTCTTTTTGTGTGCTCTGCTGCTTTAGAATTTGTTTAGAGTCATTTTTTTAGGTATTTGGAGGGCTTTGGGAGAGAGCTCAAGACAGTCACTGCTTTCCTTCTGTCATGTTGGCCCCGCCCCCCCTCCTTCTTATATTGGTATTACTCAGGTGTTTTTCTTGGCAAAGATAATGAAATCGTTTGCCATTTCCTTCTGCAATTCATTTTAAAGATGAAGAATTGAAGCCAACAGGGTTAAGTGACTTGTCCAAGGTCAAATAGTAAGTACAAGATTTGAACTGAGAAAGGTGAGTCTTCCAGACTTCAGACCTGGACCTCTATCACACTGTGGCACCTAGCTGCCCTCCATTCTGAGTTACTTCTTTAATTTTGAATGTAAAGGTATTTCTAGCATGGCAATGCAGAGGCTCCATGTGGTAGGGTCTGGAGTAGCTCCCCAGAAAGGACCTTCATTCATAGTCTAATTATGTTAGATTCATTCAGATTACTGAGTGTCCTTTCTGAGATCTTCCTCAGTGAAGTGATTCACTGATGCAGAGGAGTTTTCCCAGATACTCATCTCTAATGATAGCAAACTAGAGATTGGGAAAAACTTTTCTGAGTTGAAGACAACCAAGTTAAGGTCAAGGGAAGTCAGATCCTCTCACTTGTGCTGGGTGGAGTTCATAGGGGATATATGGGGACCAAGAGGATGGACTCTCATTTCCTTCACCCCAAGTATCTGGAATAAGTGGAATTATGTAATCACCTGGCCAGACGCCAAAGGTCAATAGAATTTTTGAGAGGAATAGAATGAGGGAATGACAGAATTGTAGAGTCAGAGGGCTCCCAGAGGTCATCACATTTAATCAATGCCTGAAAAGGAATATTCTCTCTGACACACCCAGAAAGTAGATACCCCATTGAAGCCTTCCAGTGAAGGAGAGTTCTTCTGCCAAATGTGAATTTATTCATTTTTTCAGGAAACTTTTGCTTGTATTGAGCCAAAATTTGGCTCTGAACATTGCAGCCATTACTCCCTGTTTTGCTTTCTGGGGCCAAGCAGAATATGTCTAATCTCTCTTACATAAGACACATCTTCAAATACTTCACCCACCCACACTTGAATTTTCATTCTCCAAAATGATAATAATCAATTTCTTAACTGTTTTTGCTATGGAATAGACCTTCTGTGTGCATGCTCCAGCAATCAAGATTTTGCCTAAAATATAACATCCAGGACAGGATAAAATACTCAGGGGTACTCTGAAAATGACAGAGGACAGCAATACCATCACCTTCCTCATTTGGGGCAAAAGATTTCATACTATTGAAGGATGTTATATTAGTAGTCTACTAAGACCAACTGAGCTTTTTTGAAATAATCATGGTTTATTTATAGGGACTCACTGCCAGTTTGAGTCCAAATTCATTCAAATCCCAAAGGGAGAAGGTGTGGAGTCAAAGTAGGGAAAGGAAAGACCTCTCAAAGTCTCTCATGCCTAATGAAGACTTCTGGACTCAGATGGACCCTGTTTAATCCTGAAAATGACTTGCAAAACCCTCTCTCTCTCTCTCTCTCTCTCTCTCTCTCTCTCTCTCTCTCTCTC